>NC_051056.1:7042993-7342993 GCF_904848185.1 Acanthopagrus latus
CTTATGAGAGGCAGGGATCGTCTGTGAGTGAGCGAAAAGAGTACTTTTTAAATGGACATTTCGAATTTGATGAACTTGATGGGAATTTTCACCTGAAGCTCCACCTGAAGTCAAGTCAAATCAGCCAAGATGTGAGGAGGCGCTGTCAACTTTTTCGCTACATGATAAGAATAAAATCGAGACTTTCGTACAATGAAAGTGCAACAGACAGCAGCACAGAGTCAGTAGCTGCACTTTGAGGCCACAATGAATGCATTTATTGTTTCCAAAAACCCTTTGTATGTGATTCTGTGAAATTGTAACCTGTACAGTATGAATATGCCTGACTTTGTACACAGCTGTTTCAGTGTTTTCAGTGTGGATATTGAAAATTAGGGAGTATGGCTTAGCTTTGCTTCATTGAGAAAAGTGTCATGTTGTAACTTCTGTGCTACTCAAAGAAAACTGGCTTGACCCAAGTCTTACCTGCTTCCTTAGGGCCTCAAACGCAGCACTGATGGTATGGACACGGGTCCTCTCCCGGGCATTGGCTAGCAGCCTCCTGGTCTGCTGGATGGCTTTAAGCTCTGGAAGACGCCCAGGTCCATCGTCACTCATGCCGACCCGCTTTCTAGGGGACTCCTGACAACAGTAGATGAGGGAGGCTCAGATTATAGAACTGAAAAAACGACAGCCCTGTCATGAAACTCCTCCGTCCATCCATTATATGAAGTTGCTTATCCTTTTCAGGGTCACGATCCCAGCTGACATTGGGCGACAGCGGGGTACACCCTGGATAAATCGCCAGTTCATCACAGGGCTGCCATATAGGGACAAACAATCATTCACGCTCACAGTCACAACTATGGACAATTTAGAGTAACGATTAAACTAACTTTTTTTTTTTTTTTGCACGTCTTTCGATTTGAGGGAGGAAGCCGGGGTTCCTGGAGAGAACCCATGCAAACTGCGCACAGAAAAGCCATGCCCCAGACTGCTACTGAAGCTGTCTCACTTGGTGACAAACACATTGCATTTTTTCCCATACCTTCCTAGCAATTAAAGCACCCTGTCGATTTATCAATGAAAAGCTTTAAATGTGAAGAGCAACACCAGGAGAGATTGGGTTTGCATCAGCAGGAATTTAACACAGCTCAATAATAAGTGCTCAGAAAACAGTAGAGTTAAACTAATCTTCGCATCATTAAACATTCAACTGAGAGAGTAAATACAGAGCTTTCCCTCCAGTTCACTGGCACAGGTTCGCTGTGGTCGGCTCTTCTACATAGCAAGACCACAGCTACGGTCGTGGTCAAAGGTTTACATACACTTGTAAAATGTATATCATGGCAGTCTTCACATCCAGTGATTTCCGCAGCTCTCATTTTTCTGTGATGGAATGAGTGGAACACATACTACTGTGTCACAACGAAACATTCATGAAGTTTGCTTCAAATCTCAACTCGTCAAAGGTCTTGTGACCAATGTGCTGGCTCAAAAATCTACATACAGCAACTTGAAAAATCAATTCTGGTGAAAGTTGTGCGAATCAAATTTGTTTCGTAGAACGGCCTCTTAACTTCTTCTGAGCGATTCTGATTGATAACAGATGGCTTTTCTGTGCCCATTTTAATAGGGCTTGCTTGATGCAGCCATTAGACTCAGCCACAAGCACGACAGTCTAAGGAGCTCAGCATTGATCTGAAAAGGGGCATTATTGATTTGAACAAGTCAGAAACATCACTTGGAGCCATTTCAAAGCAGTTGCAGGTCCCTAAATCAACTGTACAAACAACTGTTTGAAAATATTAAGTGTTGCTGCTGAGAGAAAACTGGTCAGGATGGTCAAGAGTCAACCAAAAACCACCAAAAACAAGAGGCTGCCAAGCTGCTGATCACATGAACAGAGAAAAAACCTTCTGGAGGTCAGATGAAACAAAGATTGAGCTGTCTGTCCACAATGAGCAGCAATATGTTTGGAGGAGAGAAGGTGAGGCCTTTAACCCCAAGAACACCAACCCGACTGTCAAGCATGGTGGTGGTGGTGATAGTGTTATGCTGTGGGGCTGATTTCCTCTCTGAGTGGATCCTATGCTCTAAAGGAAGCAAATGGAACAATGAAGAAGGAGGATTATCTCCAAATTCTTCAGGAAAACCTAAAATCATCAGCAGAAGATTGGGTCTTGGGTGCAGTTGCATGCTCCAACAGGAAAATGATCCCAAGCACACATCAAAAGTGGTTAAGAAGTGGCTAAATCAGGCAAGAGTTGAGGTTTTTTGGACTTGAACCCCATCGAGAACATGTCGACTGTGCTGAAGAAACAAGTCTGTGCCAGAAACCAAACTAATTTAGTTGAACTTCACCGAGTGGTTAAAGATTCAGTCAGAGAACCACCAGAAGCTTGTGGATGGCTATCAAAAGCACCTGGTCCAGAAGATTTGGTCACATTTTCAGAAAACCTATAATAAATCAATAATTAAACAAAACTTCATGGATGTTTTTTAAGACTGCCATGATATGCATGTGCTTTCAAGTGTATGTAAACTTTTGACCATGCCTGTAGACTTTTGGACTCAGTAGAAGATGAAATAACTTGTTGAACCAGATTAATATGCAGTGAGTTCAGAGGTGAAACCAGGAAAAGAAGAGGCTTCATACTGTCTGAAGCAGGATAACAAACAAAACAAGAAAATATTAGATGGAAATGGAGGACGATAAGATTCACAGAAACAGTAATAATGTATTGCATTGATGAATAACTAATTGTACAACTGATATTAAGAAATTTTGGTCAGAAATTAATTCATTAATCCATAAATTAACAGACTAAATCACAAAGTTATTAATTCTTTAAAGGGAAAAGACATTTAAAATATTGACGCATCAATGAATGATTCAAACTAAAAGGGATTAATATTTACAAATACATTCATTCATTCAGAAATAAATGGTGGAATTTTAAAGTGTATTCCAGTTCATCAAGAGACAAATTCAATTAAGAATACAGATTTAAATCAGGCATTTATATGGATGATTTATTTTTCTATTTTCATTTCCATTTCCACAGTGTGTTCCTTATCTTATCAGCTATTTGATTTGTCTTTTCATCAAGCTTTTCCTTTTAGCCTCTCCGTTTAACTTTTCCATGAAATTTTTGGGCTTTGTGCTGAGAAAGAGTTCAGCAATGCAAATTAGGGAGAAAAGACATAGAAGTATTATTTTGTTGTTTTAGGGAAGATGTAGAGATAACACCACACAGTTGATGTTGGCAATGAAGTAATTCTAATGTCCATCACTTCTGTTAACAATCTGCAGAAGGTAAATATAATGTATATATAACATAATGTCTGCACGTTTAATACTGTACTAATAAAAGATTCCAGAGATGGCAGTTCATGAATTGATTGTGTTGGACATAATAAATGATACTTTATCCATTATTAGATTGTAAAAATGTATCAGCAGGCTAATTGATTCATCATTTCAACTCTAATTTCAATACATAGATATCTGAAAGGTAAATCTCAGAGCAGGTTACATTCCACACATTCACCTTCGGTGACTGGACCCGGGGCTCCGCATGCTCCTGACCCTGGGCGGTCTGGGAGGTCCTGGGGACAGGCAGAGTTGCAGTCTGGCTTGACAGAGAGGGCTCCAGGGAAAAAGCCTGGTGGCTCGGTGAGTGCCCGTGGCTGCTGGTGATTGATGCCGACAGAGGGAAAGTGGAGCCAAGGCCCAGTTTGAGTCTGTTGGACAGAGGCTGGGAGATGGCTGTGGGCCAGTGTGAGATCTCCAAGTTAGAGAAAGGAGAGGCAGGTAACTGGGACAGTTTGGTAGTGATGGCAGGCACGTTAATGCCAATTCTCATGTCTATGGCACCACTCTGAGCTGGAGTCATGTTGCCTTCTGGTAATCCCAAGAGAATCCCTGTAGAACTGGCCATCGCCTCCTGTGACATCATCAGCTGCCTCTGTAGTGGACCCAACCTGACATGACCTGCCTCAGTCTGGATGTCATCGACAGAGTCCACATCAGACATGTCCCCTGGGTAGGTTTTCATCCTTTCAGGCTCAGGTTCACTGAAAAGCCTTTTAGGCTCCCGGGACTTTCTCTTGAGCTTCTTATTAGTGCTTGGCACAGTGATCTGTACTGGGTCTTTATTGGCAGATCTATTCCAGGTATTATTCAGTGGATGAAGGTTCTTCATTTTCCAACGATTACTGTGCCTAAAAAAACTGAAGTGAAATTCCTCTGGACAACAAATCTACTTTCAACTACACAAAAGCAAATGAAACTGAACTCAGTTCAGCCTTCAAAACTGTCGGAAAAAATGATTCAATTCCACAAAGATTTTGAATGTCATCTTTTCTAAACTTCACCTGCTGGAAAAATGGTTTCCACTGCTGTGCAGAAGTCAAAGGGGACATTGAAACACTTTTGGTCCTGGTTCAAGTGAAACTCAGAAAGTACACGTAACTTAATCGGAGTTTTTTGTTCAGTGACACAAAATCTAAACACTGGCCAAAAAACAAAACAAAACAAACAAAAAACCCTTCCCTAACAAACTTTCAGATGCCAACTGTGGAACACAGCATACTAGCAGACTGCTAGACTGTAGAGGTTTCTGTTGGTGTGAGCAGTCCAGGCCTGCGCCTCACAATCGGGGTTACAGTTGAGCTGTCTGAGCGTGGCTCCAGTCAGTCTGCATAGCAGCACTGAGAATAACCCACACTGATACACACACTGAGCGCAGATATGCTGCAGCAGAGCTGCAGCTACTGGACGGAATAATGGGAACAGCACATGAACGGGACGGCGGCTCCTCAGGAGCAAACTCAGTGTCAAATGCAGTCACAGTGACAGGGTGACGAGAAGCCGTCAAACAGCGATGACAGTCTTCACAGCAGCCAGAGGAGACATATCCTGGCTGCACTATTTGCAGACGTGCACAAAAAAAAAACAAAACAACAACTTACTTGTCGCGGGGAACAGTAATGACTGTTAACCACATTCCACACGCAGACCAGTTGCACCTACCCACAGAGTAACATCTGCAAGTTTCTAACCTCCACCACGCCGCTGTCACAGAGTGTCACAGCAGCAGGTCAGGGTTCGGCTGACAGCTTAATGGGAAGTCCTGGCGCTGGCCTCTAACACTCCGGGATGGTCATGTCCCGAACACGCAGCTCCGGGACATCCCTCACTGAGAGTCCGCTCAGGTAACGGCGCCGTACAGCGGAATGTCTGTCTGGCACTCGGGCTCCGCGGGACTCACTGGCCACAGTACGCTTCTTGTTACCCAGCTGTTAATCACGGTTAATTAGTCCACCGTATCCTTTTCTTTTTTGTGTGTTTGTTTCTAAGTTGACGCCAGCCTCGCGGCGCTGCTCGGTGTCTCCGGGCTCCCGCTTCTCTGCTTATCTGGAGACACAAAAGCGCGTGCAGCGTTCAGCCTGCCGGCGGAATACAGAGCAGATGTCTGAGTGGGCTCACAGCGCTGAGTCCCGCTCCTCTAACTCTGCTGGCGTCTGCCTGGCTGGAGCACTCTCGAGCCTCCCAAACACACACACACACACACACACACACACACACACACACACACACACACACACACACACACAGTGAGGCGGGGGGGACTCTGCGAATGTTGCATAAAGGGCAGGGTTCGTTCTATGTGATAGTTATTTAGGAAATATTGAGGTTGCACAGGACAGGGGGTCAAGCAAAACATCTTCATGTTTTCCATGAAAACTCACTTTTGTCCATTAGATGAGTTGCCAAAAGAATAGAAAATACTGACAAAGGCAGTGACAAGGTTAGAAATCATGATGACTAGTTGAAATCCTTCAAACATTGCTTTCATCAAAGAATCCTCCATATGCAGCGGTTGGCAACCTTGCAGATTTGTAGCATCCTAACTGAGGTAATGTGAAGAAATGTCCTCTGTGTGCCTCCTGAAGCACCTCCCACTGGGTGGACATTGATGGGCACTTCTGGACAGCTGCTCCCACAATGCCTCAACAGGGTTGAGATATGGTGACTGCTACTTCATTTATGGTATACCAACCTTATAAGTTTGCGCTTAGTCTAGAGCAGTGTTGTGCATGAATATATCAAAAGGGTTCCTGTAGAAAGCCAATTTGTCAGTTATGTATATGACACCAGGCTTTTATCTAGCTTTTGCATATCTACATCTGTATGTATTGCTGTGATAGCAGTGCAGAATCATTAATGAAAAGATCATTTGACCAAGTTTGGAAAACAATTTTAATCTTACAAAACAGACACCAAGGCTAGGTAACGGAAATATAAATACTTGAGAAAATACACACGTTCGAAAATGTTGATAGTGACTATAGGGAACATCGCACCCCTCACAACAAAATGGAGACCTGCTGAAGTAAGCCGACCTGCTCATTTAAATAAATGGCCACTGGTTTGAGTTTGGGCCCAGCAGTGTGGCAGCTGTCTTTATCAAGAAGCTAGCGTTGGTGAACAACAAACAAGAAACATATTTACGAGTGGTCTGGTTTGAGTACTGCCACCTTGTAGCTTACTTATGCACACGTAGTTGCAGTGTTACTTAATAGTTAGCAAGCAAATAACAGTCTGTATGCTTTTCGACCCAGATGGTTTCTTACTGTAGTATAGTTTGCTGATTAGGAACTCTTGACTTTGAATGCCCCTGTAAGAAGATGAAACAAACCCATGGAAGAAATGTACTTTGTTTTATCCTTTTGTACATCTGAGTCCTGTGGAAGTTTTTTCCTCTTCAAGTGAACATACAAGTCAAGCCTCTTCACAGTGGGTGTTGGACTTTGACAGGATTGTCACCCATCTCTGATGTTGTTTGTGATTTTCATGGACAGGATCTCAAGGCGCAGCCTTTGGGAAGGAAGTGTCCGGTCTGGGAACCTCACTGCTCTTTGCAGATGACGTGGTTTTGTTGGCTTCTTCGGCCCGTGACCTCCAGCAGGTTTGCAGTTGAGTGTGAAGCAATCGGGATGAGGGTCAGCACCTCTAAGTCTGAGGCCATGGTTCCCTGCCGAAAAATGGTGGATTGCCCCCTCCGGTTGGCGGGAATCCCCAAGCAAAGGAGTTCAAGTGTCTTGGGTTCTTGTCCATGAGTAATGGGAAAACAGAGCAGAAGAAGAACAGGAGGTTTGGTGCGGCATCTGCAGTACTGCAAGTGCTGCACCGGACCAACATGGTGAGAGAAAGCTGAACCAGGAGGAGACAGAATCAATTTACCAGTCTATCTATGCTCTGACCCTCTGCTAACCTATGGCCAAAAGCTGTGGGTAGTGACTGAAAGAGCGAGATCACAGATCCAAGTGGCCAAAATTAGTTTCCTCTGCAGGGTGGCCTGGCTCAGCCTTAGTGAGAGGGTGAGGGGTTTAGTCATCCACAAGGAGCTCGGAGTACAGCCGCTACTCCTTTGTGTTGAAAGGTGCCTCCCTTGGGAGTTGTACAGGGAACGGCCCACTAGGAGGAGACCCCAGGGCAGACCCAGAACTCACTGGAGGGACTACATATCCTATCTGGCCTGGGAGCGCCTCAGGATCCTCAGGAGCAGTTTAGGGTTGCCGCCTGAGGACACTTCGACATGCAGACCAGGAATTGAACCAGCGACCTTTCAATAACAAGACGCTAGCTGTACCCCTGAGCCCCAGTGGCCCCACTAGTTTCTTTTAAAGCCCTACATGATCTTGCTCCACTTTACATCGCAGAGGTACTTACTCCATATTCTGCTCCAAGACTCCTGCAATCAAAGAACCAAATCCTGCTAACAATACCACTGTCCAGACTGAAAACAAAGGGGCATCATGTTTTCATGGTTCTCGCTCCAACACTGTGGAACAAACCTCCACAACAAATCAGAGCAGCTGAGTCAGTGCAACAATCTAAAAAGGTTGTAAAAACACACCTGCACGATGTATTTTCAAAGTCTTAATCTTTCTTTTTTAACAAGAGGGCCAGACAATGGCATCAATGCCTTTGTCATCCAGGAACTACCTACACATTCTGCTCACATGAGGCTCGGCCTTGTCCTGCACCAGGAGGAACCCATGGCCTACTGCGCCAGCGTAAATCTGACAATCACTCTGAGGATTTCATCCCAGTACCTAACAGCAGTCAGGGTACTCTTTGCTATGACATGGAGGTCCATGCAACCCTCCAAGGAAATGCCTCCCCAGACCATCACTGACCCACCGCCAAACCAGTCATGTTGGATGATGTCAAGGGCAGTATTACCTTCACCATGACATCTCCAGACTCTTTCATGCCTGTCACATGTCCAATGGCGGACCTGCCAATTCTGGTGTCCCACGCAAATGCCAGTTGAACTGCATGGTGCTGGGCTGTGAGCTCAGGTCCAACTAGAGCATGTTGGGCCGTCACGCCACCCTCGTGGAGTCGGTTTCTGACAGTTTGATCAGAAATATGCAAACCAGTATTCACTTAGTCCTTTTGAGCTGTGTATTTTTAGTGGTCCTTATCATCCATGTCCCTCATAGGGGATAATATAGAGGCCAATATAATCAGAATTCACAACTTTAGATATAAGATTGATTTATTTGATGTGATTAATTTCCCTCCTAATAAATTAATCAGTTGATTAATTAATCAATGGAGGTGGTGCCCCTTCTGATGAGTCTGGTGAGAACGTTACACATAGGAGGACAGAGGAAAGGAGGACATTTTACGAAGTGAAAATATGATGTCCTTTCCTCCGAAGTGTTGGCCAATAAAAGACTTCTGTGACGACTGCTCTCATGTGTCCAATGGTGTGTTTTCATTCACCGCTCCTCAGTGATCCAGTCTTGTTCCTCACAGTCCAAATAATCACGGAGTGAGGAAATGTCAAACATAGAGAAAATATTTGGAATGTTCAATAAAATTATTTTTCTTTAGGAATAAAGGGAAATTCCTTTCAATATCATACATACATATTATGCTGCTAAGCACAATCTTCTCCATATATCCATAAAGTCTAATTAAGCCACTTAGCTAAACCTGTCTTTTTAGCTTTTATAAAAAGGAAACAGTAAATTAAAACCATTTGATTAAAAAAAAAAAAAAAAAGAAAACTGCAAAAAGGTCATTTGTGCTCCACATTTTATTTATTTGAAAACTTACCCTGGCTCTGCTCTTAACATGTCTTTATGTGTATTAATGGCTTCATATATATTGCTTTTGTCAATAAAAACATGACTGTCACCTCAACACCTGGCTCTCTTCTCTTTAGTCTGTCCTGCCCACTGCGTTTTTAATGGATCATATAATAAACTTGAATCTTTTCTATAATCATGACTGAACTGAAATAATTCCACACACACGCAGCCCAGGTGTACACATCTTAACAGAAAATATTTATCAAACATTTTCACATTCCTACACAGTGAGTACCTTTATCCATCCAATGGAATCACCAACGCCCCCTTGTGGCCATGCTTACATAGTGCAACTTTGTGCAAGCTTCCTCAGCAAATTAACACCAATAAAAGCAGAACTGCATTTATGTCTTCAACATGTAATGCCTCAGCATATATCCACATTCCAACTGCTGTACCATAATCGAGATCCTGTTTAGCAAAACGGCATACACTGTCTAAAGAGCAAAGAAAACACAAGTGCTGCTCTTGTAGGTGTGCAGTAACTTCTTAACGTCAACTTTCCAACCAGACTTTCAATCAATGATACTATCTCTGAACACAATTTCAGTTTTGCATTTTGTTAATGTACAACATTTATTAACTTCTTAAATACTGAACAGATGGATATAATAAAGAAAAAGGTAGTGCAAAAGTTAAATTAACAGCTATAACTTTACCTAGTCTCAATCTGCAGTTCGACTCTCCTGCTGCCTGCATGTTGCTGTGGTTTAGTCGTCAATTAAGTCAAATTAAATCCTTTTCTTTTGCTGCCACCATTACAAACTGATAGAGATGAATCATAGTTGTCAAAAATGAATGTTTTATCTTCGTAGTACTTTCATTTGTTCACAGCAATCACGCTAATGTCTCAATTTTCAATAAAGGTGATTTGTTGATGAGAAGATTCGACACAGTATCTTCTGCCTTTATGAAGGAGAGGAGTTTCGCTGTTTGCAATAAGATGAAAGTGAACGTTCCTCTGCCTGCTCTTTTTTCCCCATTTAATGTGGTTTTAAAAGGAACTCCCTGAGATTCCTGCACATCCATGACAGAAACTCAGACTGATGGTTTGATTCTTCTGACTGACCAGGTTTTGTGGCTGTGTACAGACTGAGCTTGACTGACATTATCCTCACTGTCATGTTATGTTTCAACTGCAATCACCACACATACAAATGCAACATTTTTGTTTTTGCTTCGATTTTTCAGCAGCATAGGTAAAAGATGTACAGCTTCTTCCAACAAAAAAATAATTATTTCTCTCATAATTTTGGCACAAATTTATCAAAATCTGTGTTTGCGAGCACTTCTTCTTGGCAGGATCTGGCAAAACCACAGCCATCAACATTTCAAAGACTAAGGTAATATTTGTTGACTTTAGAGGGAAGAGGCCCAAAGCAGATCAAGTTACCATTCAGGCACTGAGGAGAAACTCCAGTTACAGATACCTACAAATACGGGACAAGGGAGACTGTACATCTTAGGGCTGAGATGATTTAACATCTGTAAGCCTCTCTCACCTTCTATCAAACTGTGGTGGCTAGTGCTCTGTTCGCTGGCATGGTGTGCTGGGGGAAAGGTGCTTACAAAGCAGACAGGAAAAGAGTTTTAAAAATTCAATCTTGGGGATTGAATAGGACAAAATTCAGCCGGTGGCTGAGGTGAGAATGCCCTCAAAGCTTACCTCTATAATAAACAATGACACACACCCACTTCCTGCCCTGGAGGTACTTCGGCAGAACACCTTCATTGACAGGTTGATGTTGACGTTTTTTCATTCTGATTATCAGGTAAAACCCCAAAACAAGGAAAGTTCCCAAAATGTCACACTGATCATGCCATTTGACATGCCATTGAGGTTTAAAGGGGTAATCTGTAGAAAATGGCCAGACATATATCTCCCAGAATAGCAGAATAGACAGGTATGTAACCAAATTCAGCCCAGTGTCCTGTCCACTCCTTCTCCTCCAGGGGCTTCTTGCTGAATGATGCTGTTTATTTAGATCTGCCTACTGGCTGGAATTTACTTAATAGTGAATATATTTGTACTCTTTTACGATTTTTAGAATGCTGCTGAACCGGACTGCTACAAACACAGTTGTGCTGTTTTCTTTTTTATACAATGACAGTAAAGTGTCTTTTCTTAAACACACACTTCCACATTATGTCCAGAGGGAAAAGTCAGTTTGGATCTCTATATGGGTTTTCTCAACGGACTATACAAATGTCCAGTATACAGAATTTCGCTCTACAGGTGGGGCAGGGGACTCTGCTGGACAGCCAGGTCTCAGGTCTTTGCTGGTCTTGGCGACTTGCAAACCACCGACCCAGACAGGAGAGACACCACATGGGTCTGCAGTAACACTGCTGGCACTCCGACTCGTTATCAGCTCCTATGACACACATTAGTCACAGAGTCAAAGTCAAATTCTCACACACACACACACACACACACACACACACACACACACACACTCACACTCACACTCACACTCACACTCACACTTACCTTCTGTTTGGCAGAGTCTGACCAGCTTGGTGTTTGCAAGAACCTGCATACAGCCAATACAGGGTTCAATCTCCTGTGGTTGGAGAGGAAACATTCTTCAGATTGATTTTCACTTGATCAGATGGACAGGGTTTTTCAGTTTACCACAGCAGTTACATAAACACACGGTAGTGTACCTGTCCACTGGGGAGAGTGTACGGCTGATTGAGGTCCACCTGAGCTCTGAATGTTTCCAGGAAGAGTTCACTAATAGTTTGGTGGATCACTACATTGGCAGAGTTTCTGATGGGAGCGTGGAGTTTCTCTCGGAGCTCTGCATACTCTGTAGAGTTGAGCCTGGAAACAGTGGAAACGTGTGTTGGCCTTTTTGGTCATGGCATATGCCGTTTTGTCCTGGCAGCTCAATTGTCCAAACAGACAGACACACAGAAACACAAACACACACTCGTACCTGATATCAAAGGGTCTGATGGCGGGGTTGATGCTGTCCACTCTCAGGGTCAAGATCTGTGCGGGATGGGCCAAGTCTGGACTCAGCTGGTGTTGTCTGGACTCTGTCACTGTCACATGACACTCACTCTGTAAGGCCATGTATACGTGATAGGTGGTCACCTAGAAACAGACATGATGGGACAATCCTGATGAAGGCAAGATCCTCAAAAAGGTTTAGCATGGTTTTCTGGAGAGTTTTACCACATATTGTTTTAATATATGTGTATTCTTTACATGTGTGTATATATACACACACACACACACACACACACACACACACACACTGTCTACATCAAATTATGAACTATTTAAGCCTACTTGTTAATTCGGCAAATGTTACACATGCAGATATTTGTTTTGTAAGTTATTATTTTACATTGTAATATGGTCGACTGACCAGGCTTAATTTTAAGCTGTGTAAAAAATAAAATCACTTATTTCACTACACAACATGAACACACATAAGCACACTCACTCACCTTCAACACCCAACTGTCAGTAACAATAACTCTGGCTCCAGGTGCCCCTGTAGCAAACTTATCTATGCGTCTGAACTCATTGTTGACGCTGGTTGCCACAGAGCCCCAACTAGCGTGAGGAGGCCGTACGTGGGCCTGCAGGGCCCGGCTGATCGGATGGTTGTGCCAGTGATGGCTGGACCAGTAGATGATGAGCGTCCAGCTGGCCAACTGCAGGCAGAGAGAGAAGAAGAGAAACGCTCTCCAGTTGTCACTCACCTGATGAAAGAAGGATAAATGCCAATAAGTCAAAGACTATTTATTGCTGAAGCAGAAATGTTCAAAAATGTGCCTTGTGTCCCAAAGTTTTGTTTGGATGGTAATGTCAATTGAGTATTACTGTGTATTTAAATCAGCAAAAGACTTCAATGCATCAACAGTATGTACACAGAGGCTGTCTCGCCTCTGCTGGATCTCTGATACTACCTACAGAGGCGAATCAGAGCCACAGTGAAACTGTCCCTCATCTCTACATCTGTAACTTTCACACAGACAGCGAGGCACAGTATAGCTGTGTGATTCCCGCACTGAGAGGGCAGTGTGAATGGGGCTATAGTATCAGAGATACATTGACGATGCACACACTTAGCTCTGGCTCAACAAATTCTGAACGCATGTTCTGGAGCTGAAAACTGTTTGTTAAGCCTGCTTTTTTGGACAACGGCCCCTGAGCGTCTCATCAGTAGCGTCAGCTGCAACGACTGCATTTGGAGACAAACTACTTCTGGCAATGGACTAAACCTAGTGCACCCCTCACATGGGGGGGGGGGTGAGGAGCTGAGAGGTTTGGGGACAAGAAGTAGTCAAACTATTTATTCAGCCATCAAAATATGTAAGAAAAAAACAAACAATAACTTTAGTTTCCAAACTAAAATGGAGTCCTTTTGGTTTTTATGCCTTATCTTGAATGTGTGAAATAATATAGCAATAGTTTCTAATGTTATTAGATGGAGACCTCTCCTGACTGTTAAGCATAGCGCCAAATAATATGTTTGTTTATAGACATGACGGCTCATTCTCTGCTCTCCTCCTCCTCCTCCTCTCCCTTCCTTCAGTGAAAAAAGTCAGTGGTGCTCAAGTGATGTACATGTAGGGAGACGCTCTACCTATAAAGCTGACAATGTAATATTTTTTCTTAGGGCCTTCCCCTTGTTGTAGCCTTGGGAGCTTAGTTCCATTACTACCCTTACTCTTACTACTGTGCCTTGAATCTTGTGTGTGGACACTCTCCTTTGCCAAATGAGACATTCTGCGCCCGTCTAAATCTAGGATAGAATGTTCACAAAGCCATCTCTAAAAACAAATTGAATCACAATTTATGGTCAGACAGAGACAGGCCAACCTGCAGGATGTATCCCAGGTTTTTCTCTGGAGCAGCGATACACATCCCTATGTAGTAACCTAGAGAGATGAAAAAACAATATTGGACATAAGCAAAGCACATGGTTATACAGCACCCTGCCCCATGCACACACATTTAAAACAAACAAACAAAAAGGTATAAAGCAGCCTGTGAGGACAGAGTCTGTGGGGGTGGAGTGCTGACTCTGGGCTCTAGGTTGGGGTGTTTACATCCATTCTAACCCTGTAAATGTCCTCCTACACGTCCCAAAACACAGGACAACAAAACTCCCACACTGTCCGCTCTCTAACATTTAAGTTACGGGTAAGTTTTGTAACCAAAGTTTGGTAATAACCGTCAAAAAAAATGTGAACATGTTACTGAAGTTTAAAGGTTAAACTCCCGCCACAGCCCCCCGCAAGTTATTTGACGATAGCTTATCAAACACTGCTGACGTGCTGCAGGTGAGCTGTGTGCAGTGACGCTCACTAGCTTGTTCGGTATCTGTTGGTAGTCTGACAGTTCTGGCTCGGTTCTATCCACGTCGTTATATCGGTGGGACCGTCCGTTTTACCTAAAGGCAGAGCAGAGTGCACCAGTACGGTAATGCTGGTCCTCTTGATGTGGTACTGGGTGAATCCCACATCCTCGCTGCCGAGCGAGGACGAGAACAGGTTCTGAACGGTCAGACCGGCCGAACGGAACTCGTTCGGCGTGAACACGAAGCAGAAAGCGAACACAATGTAGGCAAAAGTAAAAGTTAACTCAGGGCTTTCCATTCTCGGTGTACGTTCACTAAAGTTACTTCCGTACACACGTCGAGGTAGTGTCTCTTCTTCTTCTTCGTCTTCTTCCGCCCGCGGATTTCAATCAGTAGCTTTACCGCCGCCAACTGTACCGGAGTATGACGACATCTGTTTTTTTGTGTGTTTGTTTTGTTTTTTTGTTTTTTTGTTGAACACTTCTTCAGAGTATTTACGGTACGGAGCCCTGGAGGGGACATGTTGTGCGTGTGGTTTTGTTTTGTTTTGTTTAACGCGTTTGTTTTCCAGACTTCTCTCGTTTATATCGATATTGTGTCTGAAGCGTCAGAGTGAAACCCTACAGACAGCTGCTGCAGGTGTTTCTCTTCTCTCCACTCAACAGTTCAGACATGAAACACTGGACTTTTCCCATGATGGCAAGAATTTTGATTTGAGGTTTTTTTGTATGTTTAAATGTAACTAGATGATTTTATTTAACCTATTAAATGATAACCATTATAACATTTACCATTATAACATTAGGCACAGGTATTTAAGGATCTTTTGCAGACAGCATTTCACAAAGTTTTGTTTAAGTTTCTTTTAATGCAACAAGTCCTAAAATTGATCAAGTACAACATAGACTGCGAACTGATTGTCTTAAGAAATGCATTACACGTTCACCAACTTCATTATTACACGATAAAACTTTCAGGTGTCAAATGTTAAAATGAGTTGGAAAAGTTCCACAAGATTGAGAATGTTTGAAGAAAAATAACTTTTATCAAATAAGAAAAAGAGGGATTTTCACAAAACACACAGGAGTTTGATTGAAACGTTTTTGTTTTTTTTATTTTTTTATTTTAGCATTGTATAAAACAATCATATTTTATGTTTGAACACAAAGTTTGAAAAATAAAACATTCATTTGGTTCAAGAGATTATCTAAAAAAAACAATACATATGTGACCAAAAGGTTCAAATGTGGAATTGGATTTAAGTTTTGAACAGTGTTTAATGTGTGTGTGCTGGTGAACTGCTTCTGTTATGTTTGAGTCATAATGCTGTGGATCCTTTTCACAGTACAACATGATGAGACCTGACGTTCACTGTCTGCTGTGAAAATCTCTCAGAAGGTGTTTGTAAGCAGGTCAATAAAAACAGTCACGTGTCTGATTTTACATGAAGCCATCAGGTTGGTAAGCAGAAACGCTATGAAGTCATCCAGTGGTTCAAATGAATGCTGTATTTCCAGTCTCTGAGTCTCTAAGTCCCATTGTGATTAATGAGAGAGCAGGTTTGAAAAGCAGACAACTAATCTGCACTGCACTCCTACAACAATGTTGTGCTCATTATAGACAGTTTAAAATCAAATGATCAAAATCAATACAGTCCAACCAGATATATTACCTTTGTCATTCCACACATTCCAACCTAACTTTGCAAACTTCATCGCTCCAGTAATGGATCAGTGGGGAAAAAAGGAAAATATTAGTGAGTATTCAGATGGTGTGTGTGTCTGTATATGGTGTGTGTGTATATATTATTCTGTCTGAATTAAGGTGGTTTAACAGAGACGATGTGACGTCTTGTTGGCTGAAGACTTTGTAGTGTGTTGGTCCTGACAGAAGCTGTGTTCATCCATCTAATGACCAGAGATGACAAACACTGTTTAAAAAGTAGGTTTGTCTGTGGAGTCCTCCCCTCACAGGTTTATTTAGGCCTAGCAGCGAGGACCCCAACCCATAATCCTCCTGCAGACACACCTGTAGAGGAGAGTATAAAGAGCCTGGCCTGAAGTGAGTCACACATCCAGCTTCACAGAGTCTCTCCACAGCAGCTCTCCTCTGAAGCTCCACAGCCTCCAGACCGACCCTGAAGATGACTCCCTCTGCCAGCCTGCTGCTGCTGCTGCTGCTGCTCGGCCTCTGTCAGGCACATCCTCTCCAGGAGGAAGGAGGCCAAGAAGAAGAAGAAGTCCCAGACACCATGGACATCACCACCAGGATTCTCACCTCCAACAACGCCACCGATGAGATGCTGCTGGAAGGAGACCTGCTGGCTCCCAAAACCAGAAACGCCATGACGTGCTGGTCCCAGAGCTGCCTGTGGAGGAAAGCTTCCAACGGCTTGGTGATGATCCCCTTCACCATGAGCGCTGAGTTCAGCAGCTGGGAGAGGCAGACCATCGACAGAGGAATGAAGGCCTTCCACAGCAGCACCTGCATCCGCTTCGTCCCCCGTCAGAACGAGTACGACTACATCAGCGTGGAGAACAGAGGCGGATGTTTCTCCGCTCTGGGCAGAACTGGAGGCAGACAGGTGCTCTCTCTCAACAAGCAGGGCTGCCTCTACCACGGCATCATCCAGCACGAGATCAACCACGCTCTGGGCTTCCAGCACGAACAGACCAGGAGCGACCGCGACTACTACGTCAGGATCAACTGGGAGAACATCGACCCCAACATGGCCTACAACTTCTACAAGAAGAACACCAACAACCTCAACACCCCCTACGACTACTCCTCCATCATGCACTACGGAAGAACGGCCTTCTCCATCCAGTACGGCAGGGACTCCATCACCCCCATCCCCAACGCCAACGTGCAGATCGGCCAGAGGCAGGGCATGTCCTACTGGGACATCGTGAGGATCAACCTGCTCTACGGCTGCTGAGAATAATGCTGATGCTGTTCTGAAGCTGCTACAACCTGTGACATCAATGTTAACATGTTGTTTCTTTCACCGTCTGACTTCAAATGTTCACACAACAGAAAATGGTCGCTAATAAAGCTGATGCAAAATGACTGACTGCTATCTTGTAATTTTTCTCTATTGTTGTGATAGATAGAATTTTTGACTATTAATATCTCACAAGCCAGAGATTGTGCACAATGTGGCAACCTGAAAGTTGTTTCGTTAACAGTTCGTTGGCCAGTTATTTATGAGGTATCAGTGGTAAGTCAATAAGAGTCAGGGTGGCCCTGTGGCAAAGGCAGTAGAGGCAGATGGATGAACAAAAATCTAAATGAATCATTTCATCTTTACCAAGTGATGTAATCCATGTATCCAGACCACAGTGTAGTAATGACAGTGTACATCACAACTCATTTATTACACAGCCTCCACATGATCTGTATACAGACAGAGGAGGGAACTACAGCACCACTAAACACACTCACTGCAGTCGGAGAAGAACAATGTCTGTGTGTGACCACTGCTATGTTTTAGTCGCGTGCATCCATGAATCAGATTATTATCAGTAGTTTGTGTTTAACAGCTCCAGCAACAAGTCTAACTAGCAGCTGACTTACTGTGACATGATGAATGACAGACAGTGGCTGGACCACTGAGGACAAACTGACATGAAGGTAGGCTTTACACGCATCTGTATGTCAGGTTATGTGTGAAATGATGTCAGAGTTTGAACTGATTGGTATCTTGAGGCCCTGAGTCACTTTACAACTAAGATGCAGAACAGTAAGAAGTTAAACAGGCTACAACAAGCTACACACTGCAGCTCCACTTTGGTTAGAGAAGTGCATCAAACACAAACTGTTAGTCAAGGCTTTGAAGGAGTTTGGCAAAACCTGGAAACATGTTGGTTTGTACCACTCCAACCACTCAGGATGGTCTGAGAAGAATTTCTTAGTTCTGCTTTAGATCCAGTCTGTTGTTGCTGTCACAGGACCCCATCAGAGGTTCATCAGTCTCTAGTGCTGCAACAAGTTCTGGGAGGTTTTGGGATTCCAGCTGTTGCACTTGTGAATTACTTCATGGAGTGTAGCACTGCGGGACAAACAAAAGAGCTTAGAAATAACACTAATCATAAATATGATGCTAACTTAAAAGATAGTTATGATGCCAGGTGTGTGTTTGTGTGTGTGTTTGCCTTGCGGGAGCAGCAGCAGTGTAATGTGCAGGACAAACAGCCTCCATTCAGTATGAATACACACTCATCATCACCACACTCACACCACAATCAGTATGATTCAGTGAAAGAGTGGACTCTGAGTTGAAAGGTTTAAAATGCGATCCTACCTGGTGATGAAACGTGACAGAAGAGAAGCAACAACAATAACATGGACATGAAGGACCGAGCTGGATCAGCTGTTTCCCGTTTTTTTACCCCAGCAGAGGGAGGAGAGAGTGTTTCTGTCCTGAGAACTACAACAGTTCAAACTGCCTTCAAGCGATCCAGTCCTTATCAACACCCCTTACATACAGTAACGCTAAATAACAGTTTATTCGACCACAGAGCCCAGGGATCAGCTTTTCCAGTGAGCTCCCTCACATCCTCCCTTTTTCACATAACTATGGTGAGATCGTGCATCGAGTTACTAGACGTTAATTTCGTGTAATAGTGGTTTAACGTTCATGATAAAGAGGCACAGCTTCACCACACCAACATGGCACCCATGTTGAATGAACAGCAGCTACACTGAAACAAGCAGAGCCGATTTCATGTTCGATGACTGTGAGCTGACAGTTATTATAACAAGATAAAGTTACAAGTGTTAATTCCACATTTGTAGTTAAATAGCTGTTTTAGAAAGGAAAACTGTGAGTATTCAGATGGTGTTTATCTGTTCATGTATTTGTTTTAGCATCCCAACTGTTTAATTAGACACTGAAATAAATGTCATGGAACAACTACAAGATGAGCTTTCAAAGAGACAATGATATATATTATTCTGTCTGAATTAAGGTGGTTTAACAGAGACAATGTGATGTCTTGTTGGCTGAAGACTTTGTAATGTGTTGGCCTTGACAGAAGCTGTGTTCATCCATCTAATGACCAGAGATGACAAACACTGTTTAAAAAGTAGGTTTGTCTGTGGAGTCCTCCCCTCACAGGTTTATTTAGGCCTAGCAGCGAGGACCCCAACCCATAATCCTCCTGCAGACACACCTGTAGAGGAGAGTATAAAGAGCCTGGCCTGAAGTGAGTCACACATCCAGCTTCACAGAGTCTCTCCACAGCAGCTCTCCTCTGAAGCTCCACAGCCTCCAGACCGACCCTGAAGATGACTCCCTCTGCCAGCCTGCTGCTGCTGCTGCTGCTGCTCGGCCTCTGTCAGGCACATCCTCTCCAGGAGGAAGGAGGCCAAGAAGAAGAAGAAGTCCCAGACACCATGGACATCACCACCAGGATTCTCACCTCCAACAACGCCACCGATGAGATGCTGCTGGAAGGAGACCTGCTGGCTCCCAAAACCAGAAACGCCATGACGTGCTGGTCCCAGAGCTGCCTGTGGAGGAAAGCTTCCAACGGCTTGGTGATGATCCCCTTCACCATGAGCGCTGAGTTCAGCAGCTGGGAGAGGCAGACCATCGACAGAGGAATGAAGGCCTTCCACAGCAGCACCTGCATCCGCTTCGTCCCCCGTCAGAACGAGTACGACTACATCAGCGTGGAGAACAGAGGCGGATGTTTCTCCGCTCTGGGCAGAACTGGAGGCAGACAGGTGCTCTCTCTCAACAAGCAGGGCTGCCTCTACCACGGCATCATCCAGCACGAGATCAACCACGCTCTGGGCTTCCAGCACGAACAGACCAGGAGCGACCGCGACTACTACGTCAGGATCAACTGGGAGAACATCGACCCCAACATGGCCTACAACTTCTACAAGAAGAACACCAACAACCTCAACACCCCCTACGACTACTCCTCCATCATGCACTACGGAAGAACAGCTTTCTCCATCCAGTACGGCAGGGACTCCATCACCCCCATCCCCAATGCCAACGTGCAGATCGGCCAGAGGCAGGGCATGTCCTACTGGGACATCGTGAGGATCAACCTGCTCTACGGCTGCTGAGAATAACGCTGATGCTGTTCTGAAGCTGCTACAACCTGTGACATCAATGTTAACATGTTGTTTCTTTCACTGTCTGACTTCAAATGTTCACACAACAGAAAATGGTCGCTAATAAAGCTGATGCAAAATGACTGATTGCTATCTTGTTATTTTTCTCTATTGTTGTGCTAGATAGATAGATAGATAGATAGATAGATAGATAGATAGATAGATAGATAGATAGATAGATAGATACCCAAAAGTTGTTTCATTAATGGTTCATTGGTCAGTTATTTATGAGGTATCAGTGGTAAGTCAATAAGAGTCAGGGTGGCCCTGTGGCAAAGGCAGTAGAGGCAGATGGATGAAAAAAAAAATCTAAATCATTAATTTCATCTTTTTTGATAATGACATTTTACTGCAACATGTAGTTTTTTCTGCCTAAATAAACAAATGTCTTACCATTTCACTTTGTTTATATGTAGCGGACCCCGACACCTTTCTAGCCTCAAATGGTGTGATCTTATTTTACTCTCAGAATAGCTTGTTGTCTGAGTTTGAATTTCTTCTACAAATCTACAGAGTGCACCTTTAACCTTTCCAAACTCTATTTAGAGAAGCTAAACAATCCTTCTTTGTGTTCTTTGAAGAATTGTCAAAATGTCATAGTTGATGTGTGTTTGTTAGAGGAAACAGCTCAGTGTCCAGCAGAGATAACTCCACACAACCTGGCTTTAGATTTCTAGGGTAGGATATTTTAGAGACTTTATTTAAAGGATGAGCCTGAAATGATCTCTCAAGTTATAAGGTACCAACACATGACATGGAAACAAAGTTAGCCTATTAAACCATTAATGTTCTTCTTAACTTTTCGATCAGATTTTCTCAAACAGTCCCTCCCTGTTTCACAGAGTGAACCTCATTTTCACAGTACACAGTTTTGATGAGTGACATTTAATTGCTCACAATGTGCAAACAACAATGAACAACTTGTGGAAGTTATAACTGGTTCAGATGTTATTGTGATTCAGTTTTTCAGCTCCACCATGCATACTGTCCAAGTGTATCACTGTGATATAGTGTGTCACTTTCCAGTGTTAAACTCCTGGTGAACATGGATCATCCTCACTGTGTCTGCTCCGTATTTGTCTTCTGCTAAATAGTTGCCATGAAAAATGTATTGAGTCCGCTCTACAGATGCAGTTTGTTTCGTCGCTAAATGTCACCTGAGCGTGTTCCCTGATGATGTCACGACAGTCAAAGCCCAAACCCTCGATGAGGCAGAGTTCTCTCGCCGGGTGCGGTGGCACACGTCTGTAGTCCAAGCTGCCGGGAGGCTGAGGCTGGAGGATTGTTTCAGCTCAGGACCTCTGAGTGACAGCGGACCATGTCGATCAGGTGTCCGCACTAAGTTCGGTATCGATATGGTGATCCTGGGGGAGCCCGGGACCACCAGGTCGTCTAAGGAGGGGTGCACCAGCCCAAGTCGGACAAGGAGCAGGTCAAGGCCCCTGTGCCGCCAGTAGTGGGATCCCGCCTGTGAATAAATGCTGTAGTGCAGCCTGAGTGACACAGCAGGACCCAGTCTTTATATACTGTTCAACACACACACACACTCAACAACAGCGTCTTTATATGTCACAGCAGCTTCATCACTGCCCATTTAGCTTCTATCTATCTATCTATCTATCTATCTATCTATCTATCTATCTATCTATCTATCTATCTATCTATCTATCTATCTATCTATCTATCTATCTATCTATCTATCTATCACAACAATAGAGAAAAATAACAAGATAGCAATCAGTCATTTTGCATCAGCTTTATTAGCGACCATTTTCTGTTGTGTGAACATTTGAAGTCAGACGGTGAAAGAAACAACATGTTAACATTGATGTCACAGGTTGTAGCAGCTTCAGAACAGCATCAGCATTATTCTCAGCAGCCGTAGAGCAGGTTGATCCTCACGATGTCCCAGTAGGACATGCCCTGCCTCTGGCCGATCTGCACGTTGGCGTTGGGGATGGGGGTGATGGAGTCCCTGCCGTACTGGATGGAGAAAGCCGTTCTTCCGTAGTGCATGATGGAGGAGTAGTCGTAGGGGGTGTTGAGGTTGTTGGTGTTCTTCTTGTAGAAGTTGTAGGCCATGTTGGGGTCGATGTTCTCCCAGTTGATCCTGACGTAGTAGTCGCGGTCGCTCCTGGTCTGTTCGTGCTGGAAGCCCAGAGCGTGGTTGATCTCGTGCTGGATGATGCCGTGGTAGAGGCAGCCCTGCTTGTTGAGAGAGAGCACCTGTCTGCCTCCAGTTCTGCCCAGAGCGGAGAAACATCCGCCTCTGTTCTCCACGCTGATGTAGTCGTACTCGTTCTGACGGGGGACGAAGCGGATGCAGGTGCTGCTGTGGAAGGCCTTCATTCCTCTGTCGATGGTCTGCCTCTCCCAGCTGCTGAACTCAGCGCTCATGGTGAAGGGGATCATCACCAAGCCGTTGGAAGCTTTCCTCCACAGGCAGCTCTGGGACCAGCACGTCATGGCGTTTCTGGTTTTGGGAGCCAGCAGGTCTCCTTCCAGCAGCATCTCATCGGTGGCGTTGTTGGAGGTGAGAATCCTGGTGGTGATGTCCATGGTGTCTGGGACTTCTTCTTCTTCTTGGCCTCCTTCCTCCTGGAGAGGATGTGCCTGACAGAGGCCGAGCAGCAGCAGCAGCAGCAGCAGGCTGGCAGAGGGAGTCATCTTCAGGGTCGGTCTGGAGGCTGTGGAGCTTCAGAGGAGAGCTGCTGTGGAGAGACTCTGTGAAGCTGGATGTGTGACTCACTTCAGGCCAGGCTCTTTATACTCTCCTCTACAGGTGTGTCTGCAGGAGGATTATGGGTTGGGGTCCTCGCTGCTAGGCCTAAATAAACCTGTGAGGGGAGGACTCCACAGACAAACCTACTTTTTAAACAGTGTTTGTCATCTCTGGTCATTAGATGGATGAACACAGCTTCTGTCAGGACAAACACATTACAAAGTCTTCAGCCAACAAGACGTCACATCGTCTCTGTTAAACCACCTTAATTCAGACAGAATAATATATATCATTGTCTCTTTGAAAGCTCAACTTGTAGTTGTTCCATGACATTTATTTCAGTGTCTAATTAAACAGTTGGGATGCTAAAACAAATACATGAACAGATAAACACCATCTGAATACTCACAGTTTTCCTTTCTAAAACAGCTATTTAACTACAAATGTGGAATTAACACTTGTAACTTTATCTTGTTATAATAACTGTCAGCTCACAGTCATCGAACATGAAATCGGCTCTGCTTGTTTCAGTGTAGCTGCTGTTCATTCAACATGGGTGCCATGTTGGTCTGGTGAAGCTGTGCCTCTTTATCATGAACGTTAAACCACTATTACACGAAATTAACGTCTAGTAACTCGATGCACGATCTCACCATAGTTATGTGAAAAAGGGAGGACGTGAGGGAGCTCACTGGAAAAGCTGATCCCTGGGCTCTGTGGTCGAATAAACTGTTATTTAGCGTTACTGTATGTAAGGGGTGTTGATAAGGACTGGATCGCTTGAAGGCAGTTTGGACTGTTGTAGTTCTCAGGACAGAAACACTCTCTCCTCCCTCTGCTGGGGTAAAAAAACGGGAAACAGCTGATCCAGCTCGGTCCTTCATGTCCATGTTATTGTTGTTGCTTCTCTTCTGTCACGTTTCATCACCAGGTAGGATCGCATTTTAAACCTTTCAACTCAGAGTCCACTCTTTCACTGAATCATACTGATTGTGGTGTGAGTGTGGTGATGATGAGTGTGTATTCATACTGAATGGAGGCTGTTTGTCCTGCACATTACACTGCTGCTGCTCCCGCAAGGCAAACACACACACAAACACACACCTGGCATCATAACTATCTTTTAAGTTAGCATCATATTTATGATTAGTGTTATTTCTGAGCTCTTTTGTTTGTCCTGCAGTGCTACACTCCATGAAGTAATTCACAAGTGCAACAGCTGGAATCCCAAAACCTCCCAGAACTTGTTGCAGCACTAGAGACTGATGAACCTCTGATGGGGTCCTGTGACAGCAACAACAGACTGGATCTAAAGCAGAACTAAGAAATTCTTCTCAGACCATCCTGAGTGGTTGGAGTGGTACAAACCAACATGTTTCCAGGTTTTGCCAAACTCCCTCAAAGCCTTGACTAACAGTTTGTGTTTGATGCACTTCTCTAACCAAAGTGGAGCTGCAGTGTGTAGCTTGTTGTAGCCTGTTTAACTTCTTACTGTTCTGCATCTTAGTTGTAAAGTGACTCAGGGCCTCAAGATACCAATCAGTTCAAACTCTGACATCATTTCACACATAACCTGACATACAGATGCGTGTAAAGCCTACCTTCATGTCAGTTTGTCCTCAGTGGTCCAGCCACTGTCTGTCATTCATCATGTCACAGTAAGTCAGCTGCTAGTTAGACTTGTTGCTGGAGCTGTTAAACACAAACTACTGATAATAATCTGATTCATGGATGCACGTGACTAAAACATAGCAGTGGTCACACACAGACATTGTTCTTCTCCGACTGCAGTGAGTGTGTTTAGTGGTGCTGTAGTTCCCTCCTCTGTCTGTATACAGATCATGTGGAGGCTGTGTAATAAATGAGTTGTGATGTACACTGTCATTACTACACTGTGGTCTGGATACATGGATTACATCACTTGGTAAAGATGAAATGATTCATTTAGATTTTTGTTCATCCATCTGCCTCTACTGCCTTTGCCACAGGGCCACCCTGACTCTTATTGACTTACCACTGATACCTCATAAATAACTGGCCAACGAACTGTTAACGAAACAACTTTCAGGTTGCCACATTGTGCACAATCTCTGGCTTGTGAGATATTAATAGTCAAAAATTCTATCTATCACAACAATAGAGAAAAATTACAAGATAGCAATCAGTCATTTTGCATCAGCTTTATTAGCAACCATTTTCTGTTGTGTGAACATTTGAAGTCAGACGGTGAAAGAAACAACATGTTAACATTGATGTCACAGGTTGTAGCAGCTTCAGAACAGCATCAGCATTATTCTCAGCAGCCGTAGAGCAGGTTGATCCTCACGATGTCCCAGTAGGACATGCCCTGCCTCTGGCCGATCTGCACGTTGGCGTTGGGGATGGGGGTGATGGAGTCCCTGCCGTACTGGATGGAGAAGGCCGTTCTTCCGTAGTGCATGATGGAGGAGTAGTCGTAGGGGGTGTTGAGGTTGTTGGTGTTCTTCTTGTAGAAGTTGTAGGCCATGTTGGGGTCGATGTTCTCCCAGTTGATCCTGACGTAGTAGTCGCGGTCGCTCCTGGTCTGTTCGTGCTGGAAGCCCAGAGCGTGGTTGATCTCGTGCTGGATGATGCCGTGGTAGAGGCAGCCCTGCTTGTTGAGAGAGAGCACCTGTCTGCCTCCAGTTCTGCCCAGAGCGGAGAAACATCCGCCTCTGTTCTCCACGCTGATGTAGTCGTACTCGTTCTGACGGGGGACGAAGCGGATGCAGGTGCTGCTGTGGAAGGCCTTCATTCCTCTGTCGATGGTCTGCCTCTCCCAGCTGCTGAACTCAGCGCTCATGGTGAAGGGGATCATCACCAAGCCGTTGGAAGCTTTCCTCCACAGGCAGCTCTGGGACCAGCACGTCATGGCGTTTCTGGTTTTGGGAGCCAGCAGGTCTCCTTCCAGCAGCATCTCATCGGTGGCGTTGTTGGAGGTGAGAATCCTGGTGGTGATGTCCATGGTGTCTGGGACTTCTTCTTCTTCTTGGCCTCCTTCCTCCTGGAGAGGATGTGCCTGACAGAGGCCGAGCAGCAGCAGCAGCAGCAGCAGGCTGGCAGAGGGAGTCATCTTCAGGGTCGGTCTGGAGGCTGTGGAGCTTCTGAGGAGAGCTGCTGTGGAGAGACTCTGTGAAGCTGGATGTGTGACTCACTTCAGGCCAGGCTCTTTATACTCTCCTCTACAGGTGTGTCTGCAGGAGGATTATGGGTTGGGGTCCTCGCTGCTAGGCCTAAATAAACCTGTGAGGGGAGGACTCCACAGACAAACCTACTTTTTAAACAGTGTTTGTCATCTCTGGTCATTAGATGGATGAACACAGCTTCTGTCAGGACAAACACACTACAAAGTCTTCAGCCAACAAGACATCACATTGTCTCTGTTAAACCACCTTAATTCAGACAGAATAATATATATCATTGTCTCTTTGAAAGCTCATCTTGTAGTTGTTCCATGACATTTATTTGAGTGTATAATTAAACAGTTGGGATGCAAAAACAAGTACATGAACAGATAAAAATGTTGTGAACAGACACACACACCATCTGAATACTCGCAGTAATATTTTCCTTTTTTCCCCACTGATCCATTACTGGAGTGATGAAGTTTGCTGCAAACTTAGGTTGGAATGTGTGGAATGACAAAGGTAATATATCTGGTTGGACTGTATTGATTTTGATCATTTGTTTTTAAACTGTTTATTTTTACGTCTATTATCTCAATGCACGATGAATAATCTAAAATTGAATGATGACTCCTTTTCCATTGCCATGAGCCTCAAAAATGTGACTGACAAAGAGGAAACAGATTGAAGCAGAAGATCACAGACGCCATCAGGCTGCATCCAGAAGATGTTAAAACTTGTTTTAAAAGTCTCAATGTAGAACATCCTGAACACCCTGAGCACGGGACTGTTAGACTCTAGTTGGTGTCATGCACATGTGTTCAATATATGTGTTTGTTGACTGTTTGGGTGTTATATTGATTTCTGGGTAGTCAGGTTATTAGTAGTTTGCTTTGCTACCTGGTTAATTTGACATTAGTTGAATGATGCTTCACTCAGTCTCTGCATGCAACTAACCATCTTCTCTAACCTGGCATCACGTCACATACACACACAATCCTTCAGCTTGCACCATATCGTACCAGTGAGCTAATGGTGTGAGCACAACCATTGTTTGTCCGTTTCTCTCCTATCAAAGAAACAAGTGGTGATTCACCATCTTGTACCTGAGTCCAACCCTTCGATCAGCTCATTTTTCTGTAGTCTTCCTTTGTCATGCCATGCAGCCTGGTACTTTAAACCCCAGCCACCATTTTGCTTTTGATCTTCCAGACACAAACACACACACAAACACACACACACACACACACACACACACACACACACACACACACACACACACACACACACACACACACACACACACACGCTTGCACGCACACACGCACATGCACACACGCACACACAGACCTCAGGTTCTGCTCATTTTGAAAAAACAAAAATAAAATAGAAAATCTTCTTGTAACTGGCAGTTACCTGAGCATGCAGACGATTGGAACAACAGCGATGTTGTGACGTGAATGTGATGGAAGGAGGAGAGGGAACGCCATGTTTGGTGCCTGAATGTGATCAATAACACCTTTAAAGAAACAGCATCATGGATATTATATTTCTTTCACCATTTAGCTGCAACACAATATTGTCTGTCACCATCCAGCCGCCTTAGTGTCTCCTCTCTCAGAACTCTGAGCCAAAACCAAGCCCCATCCATTCCAGTGTGCCACTGTGCACCCTTTTGAGTAGAAGTGACCACCACAGCCCATTTACTCTGTTTTCTCTGCCTTTCTACTGCAGAGAGAGACAGTTTTATTTAAGGGCCGTCTTCCCAGAGATGAAATAATCCTTTAACTGCTGTGTTCCACTGTCACACACACCTTATATCTTCGGATATCTTCAGTGGGAGTTCATTCAAAGTAAAAATGTTTGGAAACATGTTTTTTTGGAAATAAATGTCTAACCGCTTTACCCATGTGGTTCTTACCTTCACAGACTCTGTGGAATAATGCCTTCCTCCTAAATATTTGGTCACATGATCAATGTAATTACAGTCAACCCATGAAATAAATGAATTCCCCAGCCATATTACTTTAACTTCCATGCAGAACTGCTTGAAAATAAAAAAGCTGAGGCAAAATATTGATGACCTCATGATGTTGTAGATAATCTTTTGATTTGTATTTGAAGTATTTGGTTTGAATATTTTAATGTGTGTGAGTGGTCACAAGACGCATGAACTGTTACACTCAGACGACACATTATCAGCAGAAATGATTGTCATTGCACTGTATTCTTTTTATGATATCTTTATCAGAAATTCCTCATGCAGTAACAGTATATATAAAAGAGATGCAATAAGTTTATAAAGGTGTGTTCACAACATCCTCTGCCTATCTCGGGAGGTGACAGAGGCCAAACATATCACTAGCATTCTCCCAGCTCCCCACACTCATCTGGTGGCTGCCGTGGAATCATCTAGAGGATTTTGTCCTGTATTTTGTCAGCTTGCGTGCACAGACACACAGAGCACAGACAGATGTCGAGAGCTGACATTTTGTTTATGTACAATAAAGTCGGAAGACCAAAAGAAAAACAGATGAAACTGTACAACAAGTCGGTTGGGGGAGAGATGTTTCCCCGCTCTAGGCGCAGCAGCTTGGGAGATGACGGGCGGAAGGGTGATGACACACAACAAGAGACCAGGGTCGGGCTCTAGTGGTGGGGCTCTACAGGTTGTCAGTATATGAGTCACACACTCCACCAACTGAGCCACTGGGGTGCATCAGAGGAAGATGCTTTAATCAGAAGATAAAGATCTTCATTGACTCATTTCATGGGCTTAAACACACTAAATAAACACATGGTCCTCATTTTAATGACCGAATAAAAAAATGGTCCATTTCATTTAAGTATAATCTCGAATTATAACTATTGTTGCATTAATGTGTTCATAACTTTGTGGCTGCAGCAGGTAAAGGATGAACTAATTTTAATAATTGTATGCTGGGTGGCTTTACCTATAATGATATAACCTAGCTACAACTTTAGATTATTGAAATGATGAATGAATAAAGTAGTAATGCTAACAAAACTAATTAAAGCTTTAAAATAGATGTAATGAAATAAAAATGTAAGATCTGACACTGGGATATAGTAGGTTAGAAAAATATGTGTATAGGTTTAAAGACCTAGATCTATCCGGTCCATGTTTTTTTTTTTTTTTGTGAGGGAAGCGCCATCTGATTATGACACCCTGCATCTGACTGAACGGGCGTGTCTTCAGTGGAATCTAGACACACCCCCAGGAAGACCAGGGGGGATCCCAGCCGGCTGCAAAGACTTGAGCCGGCCTTAACCGATGCTATCACAGGAAGATTATGGATAATATGTTCCATAAATCACGTAATCTGAGGTACATACTGAGTTTTGTTTACTGTTACACCCCTTATGGGAGTTAAAATATATTAAATATGTTAGGGGTCTGCTTTTACAGACAAAGCACACCAATTTATAAAGTTTTTTTTGTATAGGGCACTGTGGAATCTGGATATGTTTAAATGTAGCCATTTCAGTGGGATCCAGCATGGCTCATTTTATTAGTCTACTCTTCCAGCAAGGAGGTGGGGTAAATAAGGATGCTCTCCCTCCTGTATGTGACTTCTGCTGGGAAGCATACAGACCGCTCAAGCGTGAAGTCACATCGCACACAACAAAGTGATTCATACCAAACAAATGTTGGCCTATCTAGTCTGCATATAATACAGCGGCGGTGGAGGATTGATATCATGTGACATGTGGTGCGTCAGAGCGCTGCTCATGTGGGGCTCAGAAAGAGAGACAGAGACAATGATAGCTCATGTGTGTACACATGTGAAGGACTAGTCTCATCGCTGGGAGAAAACCCCATCGAAGTTATGACGTAGGTAACCTGGTATCAACATTTTCTCTGACATCAAACCTTGTCAACAGACCCTCCTCCGAGCCATGTGGGGGGGGATATTGTGACACTGCCTAGAAAATCCTGAGAGTCTTGGGTCACAGATGTTTATTCTTGGTATTGCTTAGCGGGTTTTCTCGTTCACCTCCTGTGTTTTTTATCTCTAAACAAGGCTGCAAATCGGCGGCCATAATCGCATTTGGCAGGTGGGATCCTATGGCTCAACACTGCGTGAGCAAGAGCCCACATGCAGGGATAAAGCAGAATATTTATTTACACCTTTTTTAATGTTAAACAAAGTTAAAACTGATTTAGAAATCACATATTTTTGCTTCTTTCTAGACTAAAGTTTAGTTCTATAATTCTCTCACAAGTTCTTTCTCCTGATGTCAGTGGCCATCAACAGTTATTAAACATACTACACTGCTGGTCAAAGGGGCTCTTTAATGGAGTATTCCAGTTTTTTGTGAGCTCTGCAGTTTTCTTTTTACAAAAACAGTATTGAAACTACTGCACCAGTTTTTATTTTGTCTTTAATCTTTGAGTAAACCCATCAGCATATGGTTATCTTCTCATCTGATCATACACCTAAAAAGGACGAAGAGCCTCAGAGACCGTCGCTGTTGATGGATGTTAGCCTGACTGCGACTGGCAACGGCGTGATAATGGCTGCTATCACTAAAGCTCAAGCTAAGTCTCCAAATGACATGAAAAGATCTATGGAGGTAAGACTTGTTGCCACTGAATTATGTTCATTATGTTCGGTCAGATTCCCTCACATGATCTACCTGCGGGGAGCCACAGGTGGGTAACACACAGCTCGTCTCGCAGCCTCCAAAAAAATGACTCATTTCATTCACTTTCAGAATTTAACACAATCGGTCCAATGCCATTTTGAGCAGAGGTTGATAGAGTGGCCAGAATTGTACTGGTGTAAGTAAGTACTGTTACTTTCCATAGATACTCAAAGTAGGTAGTCAAAGTAAAGGAAGTATCTATCTATAGAGAACTTAATGAGCACTAATTTCTTAAATTGTTACATTATTATACACTATCAAAATTAAAGTTTCTTGTTATGTTATGTTATTGTCTCTTATTTCGTATTGTGGTCGGGGAAATAAATCAGCAAATCTTGTGTATAGTAGACACTGTTTGTGTCAAAAAGTAACTATACACAATGTCCACATGTTACAGTCACCGTAAAGTTCAATCATTCCAGTACAGATGTCTCAGCACTTAGACGTTAAGAAGACCAACTGTGGTTTAAACATTATATCAGTCATGTCCACATGAAAAGACTGGTTGTCTCGACTGTTGTGTCTTTTTTTCATCAGGTTACACCAACAGGCATCACACTGTAGCACACCAAACAGTGTACATACATACAAAGAAGCACACACACATACAAAGTCTTTCACAAACATTTTGATGGTTTAATCAGAAGGCTCTCTGTGCCTGTGTTGGAGTGCACAGAGACACTCACAGACAGACAGTTATCATTTGTTACCTTAGATGTGCCTCACTGATACAAAACCCTAAACTACAGCAGATAAGAATGTTTGTTACCTGTTACTCTGTGTTGTATGAACAATTCATCTAACAAGCTCTTAGTGCTTAGTGCCCTTCCACATCTACACAGCACATAGTTGTTACATACTACTGTGGTTTAATGCAAATACTTCTGTGTTTGTCATGGTGCTGTTACCATTCTTTTCTCGAATGGAGCAACTGTATCAAGGTTCCAGCGTAATTTATCTCATTCTGTTTTGCCATTCTCGATCCAGTCGCCAGTATAAATGTGTGCAATAGTCGTGGTCAAAAGTTTACATCCACTTGTAAAGAGCCTGTATATAACGTGGCAGACTTGATTTCTACAGCTCTCATTTTTCTGCGATTGACCGAGTGGAACACATACTACTCTGTCACAAAAAAACATTGATGAAGTTTGGTTCAGTGATCAATTCATTATAGGTCTTCTGAAATCAAATCTGACAGCCATCCACAAGCTTCTGGTCGTCCTCTGGCTGAATGTTTAACCGCTCCTCTTGACAGAATCGGTGAAGTTCAACTTAATGTGCCGTCTTCCTGGCACAGGCTTGTTTCTTAGACACAGTCCAGATGTTCTCACTGGGCTTCAAGTCAGTATTTTGGAGGACCGTTCAAAACCCTACAGCAGCCTCTTAGCCCATGTTGATGCAAAACACACTTGACTGTGGACACTGTAACCTGTCTCCCAGCAGCTTCTTATTCATTGCTGACTTGCTTTTTGGTGGTTTATGGTTGACTGTTAACCATCCTGAACCAGTTTTCTCTCAACAGCAGGTGATGGTTTGCATTTTCTTCCTGATGGTGGCAGTGACACAACTGTGCCATGCACTTTATACTTACAGTTGTTTGCACTGTTGATCTGGGGACCTGTAACAGCTTTGACATAGTTCCAAGTGTCTTTCCTTGTTCAAATCAATAATGTTCTCTTTCAGATCAGCCCTCTTAGATCCTTCATCTGACATTTTTAGCTTCAATTAATTGGCACACAACATGTTTCCTCAGTTTTAACGGGTTAATTTATCTTGTTATTTCAGGATAACAAAGCTCGTCTTCTCAAGCCTCTGCAATATACACATATACATACTGTATACACCTACATGTTGGTGACATGGTGAAAACTGGCAATCTGGCTCTGACGCGATCAAATCTATATCAAATCTGTAAACTTATTACAGAGAAATAATAATCAAATAGTTTATGTTTCTGTTTTCTTGCGTGTCACTCTATGTTTTCTGTCACAGTGTGTTTAATGTGTTTCTCAGTTTGTGTGCCTCTACAGCATCTGTGACTCACAGACAAACAAGACAGCAGGTGGCGTGTGATGTCATATGGGGCGCATATAAGTGTGTTGTCTGTCTGCTGAACCTGGGGAGAAAGCAAAACTGGAGAACCGGAGACAAATAACTTGCAAATGGGACCCCTTTGTTTTGGTTCTTAGAGATGTCTAAATATGCATACTGAAACTTTCCTCTGGGCTTTACAGAGTGCAGAGGCTGAGACATTTTCTCTCTGGTGTATATCTGCGAGACCGAAGCTGTAAAGATTCTATGACTCTTTCTGTACATACTAAGTCAGCGTTTAATTGGGATTGTAAATACACATTGGTTGTGTGCCTCTACGATTCCTGCGACTGGCTCACAGAGGATGTCATCATCAAGGTCCAAACTACCTCTGCTCATGTATGGGATCCTTCTATGTAGCTTCTTTGCCCCTCTCCCAGTCATCAGCAGTAAGAGACAAACCCTGCGGAATGCCGGGTCGCTGCTTTGGGCCAGCAGCAGCTCTTGGGACAAGAGGGAGGTGACAGCGAGAGATGGCGAATACCTGCTGGGGATAAAGAGACTAAGAAGGCTATACTGTAATGTGGGCATCGGCTTCCACATTCAGGTTTTACCAAATGGGAAGATCACAGGCGTGCATAATGAAAACAGATACAGTAAGTTTTTGTTTTTTTTCTTTTTGTCATCCCCATTTTACATCCTTGTAAATCAGCAGGAAAACAACTGGTCGTAGCCATCTTGTGTCCAAATGTAAATTTTAAATTTAAGCAATTTTATGTGAAGAAAAACGAAAATACCAAGACTTCAGTAACTTTAGAGAGAATATGAATCAAGTAAGGTTCATGCAAACAATAATTCATGAGTGGATTATAAAAAAAATATATAGATCAATGACACAGTTGCTTAGTGAGTCATGTTGGTGTTGTTCCTGTAACCTCATCATCAGTGTTGCTCCAGAACCATCATTTCAACTCACGAGATAAATGAAGACGACATTTGGAGCAAGCTGTTGTCACTGTGTGGGTCAGGGTTAGCACCCTCCCACAGCACAACAGAGGCCACATAACACTTGTAATGTATTTTTATACTGTTCACTTAATCATTTTACGCTAATTTCACGTATACATTTCTTCTTATTATTCTATTCTTTTTCAGTTTTCTGTCACTTTTTGGTTAGTTTTAGGGAAATGAAACTTGCCAAAAAAAAAAACTTGGCTAGGTTCAGGATGACATGGTTTGGGTCAGACGCTTTAACAAGTGTTTGAAAGGATTACTCCTCCAACATGGCCATTTTTCTGGTCTTCTTTCCTGCGTTGCTAAGCTATGACATTACAAAAAATGTGATTAGTCGGTTTCAGTGATAGAGCAACATTAATTCTGATGTTTCAGGAAAAAGAATGGCTGACTGTGCTTCAAACCAGCCGGAGAAGAGCTAGAGATGCTGATGCTTGGCTGTCTGTACATTTTTTGTGCAGTTATCAGCAATACATTTGCAATTAAAAAAATATTTTTTTGAAAAGTTGTGGGAAAATACATGTGTGGCCTGAAAGCATGCGTAAATAAGCTGAGTCTCAGTGTTGATGTGTGAGAGTTAGCAGCAGTCGAAATGTTTCATGTGGTCAGATGGAACCACTGAAAATCTTGAGGTGGCAGACCAAAACCAAAAGCCGTGGATACATTTAATATATAGACCAGTTGAAAACTATGTCAGTATGAGAGTAAAGGAAACACACACTGATAAACTTCTTACTTTATCATTTTATTGTTTATGTCACTGTAACACTTGGAACTTGGAACATTTCCCTAGATAAGGAATCTATGCTGTGATCCAAGGTTAAGTATCTAAAGGAATAGATTAGAATGTACAGCCAAAGAAATTAACATATCAATAAGTAATAAATATTGAACTTAGAAAACACTCGGTACAAGTTCTTAACTATCTTTGGTTCCCCCCTTTGAACTCTCCTTGAAGGTTATCAGTTTTAAATAAGTCTCGGGTTTCTATCATTGAACCATGGTCCTCTTTAAACATACCAGTTATCCTCAGTTTTGGATCCAGCAACAATGAATTCTCAGGAAACGGTGCAAATATAATGGAATCATCCATAGTTTACTTCCCATTGATCTGGTTCCTACTCCAGAAAACAAAGCAGCGTTACGTTGTCAACAAAAAGAATCCTCACACATGTTTTCCACAGCACACGCACATTAACTTCCACCAAAACTCAAATACAAAATGTCCTCGTTTGATTTACCAGAGCCAGACCAGCAGCCCTGCATTCCTGCAATTCTGCTTTAACGAGTCAGCTCGAAGTGCAAAAACACACAATTTAACTTTACTGCAATGAAACGTTAATGCTAACTCGTCAGGATACACAAAAACGTAAGAAACGCCCACAGAGCTCATCCTGAAGATAACTCCTCTCTCTGCAGTCTGACAGCTTAACAACTTACCTGCCAGATGTGCTCAGTTTAGGTATGAAAAAGTTCCTTCTTCCCAAACTGAGCTGAGACCAGTTTCATCCACATGCCTTTATACACATACAGAAGCCCATTTTCACACATGAACTCTGGAATACATCTGGAGAATCAGATCAGGGTATTATCCGCAATTGCTTGTTCACATGAGCAGCATACATTGTGCCTGGGTAGCAGGCTACAGACTGCTCTGTAATGATGACTGTTTTTGCACTACATTGATACCATGCATTTGGACATATCCACAATGTGAATGGGTTAGGTTTAGGGTGAATGTGGATGAAAATGTAAACACGCCATAGCAAAGCATGAGAAAGTGAGCAGGGGAATATTCTGGGCAGATGCGTCGCAGAACTTTGACGATGAGTAGTTCAACACCATTTTCACGTGTAATGTACATTTGGATATGTGTGTTACAACTGAAGAGTACTACATGGCATGAGTTTATTTTGAGTGATTTGAATATGCTTCTTTTATAAAGGTTATGATTTAGTTTACCCCCCTTTTTCCACTTCAACCACCGGACCATTCCATATCAACTAACTAACTATCTAACTGACACCATCCCAATTCATGTCATCGATTTTACTGAAAAAATCCATCCAGTGGAAAAAAAGCATTTGGTGAGGCTTACAATATACAGTACATGCCAAGAATAACAAAAATGATGCAATCAGAACTTGTTATCAGATCCTGCAAGGTCCCATTTTGAGAAAACTCCATCGCATGACCTGTGAAAAGTTTTCAGCTTTTCCTTTTCTGATGCATTCTTCCTGCTGCTGATCATTTTCGTGTTTCATCCCAGGTCTTCTAGAAATTTCCCCAGTGGAGAGAGGAGTGGTGACTCTATTTGGGGTGAGGAGCGGTCTGTTCATTGCCATGAGCGACAAAGGGAAACTCTATGGTTCGGTAAGAACTGATCAGGGCTTTTTGTGCAGGTGTTTTCCACAACAAGTGTATTGGTTCTGGTGTCAGACTGCATCATCTTCATGCTAGAATGTGCCTGTTGAATATCACTGATTCCTACATACATTGCACCACTCCATATATTCATACTGTAGTGTAAACTGCTGTTTGCATCAAATGTCAAGCAGCTTGGTCAGTGGCCTCAGGCTTCAAATTATGACACTCTCTCTCTCTCTCTCTCTCTCCATATATATATATATATATATATCTATATATATATATATATATATATATATATATATATATATATATATATATATATATATATATATATATATATATGTATACATATATATATATATATATATATATATATATATATATATATACACACACACATACATACACATATATATATATATACATACATACATACATACACATATATATGTATATACATTATAATTATCATCATCATTATTCATAATATCTGTCATATCAATAAAATAAACAATTATATATGATAAAAAAATGCAAATGTATAGTTAATGGAAATTCTGTGACACTTGCATTGTTAAAAAGCAAAGACATGCATTATAAACTATTCATTGCCAATTGTTTATTGGAAAGTTGCAATTGATGTGTGATTACTGTGAAAATGGTTAATAAATACAGTGTAGTTCTTTTATAAACTTTTGGATTGGATTATGATAATGACTTGTCCCTTGTTGTTTATCCTCCCTCTCCTCAGGGCCACTACAACGATGAGTCCAAGTTCAAGGAGAATCTCCTGGCCAACAACTACAATGCTTATGAGTCAGCTGTCTACCCTGGCATGTATATCGGCCTCAGCAAAACTGGCAAAACCAAGAGAGGCAACCGGGTCACGCCCACTATGACCATGACACACTTTCTTCCCAGGATATGACGCTTAATAACAAAACCCTCAACAGTACAGAATCAAGTCAAGGTCCCTGTTGGGTCAGGCTTAGGGTTAGGAAATGTATTGTTGGACTACTCCTGTTCTCCTTCTATAACACAATGGACCAGAGCGGAAACCTGTAGCCTGTGTTTGCATGAACTGATGTGTTGTATTAACATGGGCTGTGGATGACGACCAAGATGGACAAACTTGCAAAACACCAAACAGCATTAAAATTGCCACCAGTACTATCGAGCTCCTTACAAATATGAAGGGGGCGAGGGAAATACAGCGCCAGTAAATGTGTGTCTTCTACCGAAATCCCTGATTCTGTCTGTGGGATCATGTTTGCACAGGGAGTGTGGGACATGCCCTGAACACACGGATAACTGCAACAGGCGCTCGAAGGAAACAGTCCAGTCCAGATGGTGTTATTGTGTCATCAAATGCATCACACACACACACACACACACACACACACACACACACACACACACACACACACACACACACACACACACACACACACACACACACACACACAATGCTTGATTTTTCACTTTCAACTATGGTCACATATCTCACATAATAGCTGGTGATGTCATTAGTACATTTCCGGGAACCTCCCAACTAGTTCCTGCTTAACTTCCGCTGATCGTGACATTTTCATTTCCATTTTAGTTTCTGCCCAAACTCGCAGGTCAATAAACTGAAGTGCATTTTGCAACCAATTATGTTCTCCCCAATTAACAGTCGGCAATCAGGCTCTCTCTCTCTCACACACACACACACACAGAGTTAATATACAAAGGTACTTCAAAGATTGTAAATATAAAATGTTTTCCTGTTATTAATTTATTTCCTAATCCACTGGTTTCTATGAGGCAAAGAGAAGGAATCTTTAAAAATAGGAAACTGATTCTTGATCAACAAGTTCCATTTGTTGGAATCTAGCATTTATGGTGGCTAACTTTAAAAAAAGAAAATGACATTTAGGAAAACTGTTCCAAAGTTGGACTGATCTGCTTAAGTGATATACGTTCAGTTTACTGACCAGCTGTTTATTAAATGTTCATTGGGGAATATTCTTATTAAATTATGTTTGGGCAATTTTCAATATATGTTGAGGTACAGTGAAGTGTTAATGCACTGACTCCTTTCTCACTCCCATCGGCGAGCCTGCTGTGGAGTAGTTATATAACCTCTGCGACGCTGCTTCTCAGCTGTGACAGCTCCGTCTTTTTAGGACTCTTTGTTGAAACAGCCAGAGCTGTTTGCTACTGGTTACTGGCACAAATTTGCCAGTCAACGTTGACCAAAGTTTGCACCAAAGAAAATTATAGATTTTTTTTTACGTTCCACACGTCGCTCCACTGGACACGGTGTAAAGGCTAGTTAAGACCTTGACCAGGCCTCGAAGCTGACATGCTGCTTAAGTGCTTTACAATCAGCAAGTGTAGACAAGATGAAACTGATCAGAGAGAACAGTCTCTGGACACAGGAGCTCATCCACTGTTCCTGGGTTGGGTTGTGCTGAAGGTTACGTTGAATATAGGGCCATTCCACATGAGCAATGAGCAACATTCACGATCCCTGCTCCCATATTGTGCTCATTTTGTGCAAACAGAGAGTAAATAACACTGATCACACCTTAGGCTGCAAGGGACAAAATATAACTGTGAAAAAATTGGATTTTCTCTGAGCAATACTGAATAATCTCATCTTACAACAGCCACCCAGAGAAGCCGACAGGTGATCAGTCTGCATTAATATGAAGATGAGGTTGAATAAACAACATGTTTTTGTTGGCTGTTTTGCAACATTTCCATCTGTAAGATGTCCATGCACGTGCATATGAATCTATACAAACTGAGTATGTTTGGATCAGGGGCTGTTTATGTCACTCAGAAGAATCATGTTTGTGTATGTGTGTGAGTGTGTGTGTGTGTATGTGTGTGCAGAGTGTCACACAGGTGTTTGTTTATTGGTCTGGAGGATGTCTTTGAACCGATTTTGCAAATAAAGTGTTCATACAGTATATAATGTATTTCAGGCTGCGTGTCGATTTATTTTACACAGTGATACACATTTCACACATACACATGAACAGTTTCTGGGCTTTCATCCTTTTCTCATTGGGATTGCACTTTCTCATTTCTCAAGTTTGTTTTTTCATAATGGTTTTTGTTCCTCTGTCCAGCATTTTATAGTTTAATTTTCTTGTTTGTTTTCTGAATTTTGTGCCCATATGGTTTGTGTTAATTTGTGTAGTGTGCACTTTGAATCTATCTTAAAACGTCCAGTGGCGAAAACCTTGTGAGAACTAAAACAGTAATCTACGCTAACTAGGAATTGTTGGGTTGTCATATCTTTAAATGCCCCCAGTCTACAGAGAGAGCAGGTCCTCTTCCACCAACTGTGGAGGTCTGGAGGTCCTTTTGCCAGAGGTTTTGTGCGGCCACAGTAAGGGGTGAGGTGAGGGGAGTGACCTGAAAACAATACAGCCATACCGGTTTGTTATAGTGTACCACAGGTTTTTATCATGGTAGCCAAGTGCTTTCCTCATGGGGGGAAATGTTGGCCCTTTGTAAATAAGTTATTCAAGGAGTATGGTCCACCCCTGCTCAATTTGGAAATCAAAAGCAGCCAACTGATGTGAAACGGCCAAGAGACATTTAACCCACTATTAACATTACTATATGTATATTTTTGACCCAGCAGATTTGGTCACATTTTAAGAAGAACTATAATAAATGAATTACTGATCCAAACTTCATCAATGTGTTTCGTGACAAAGTAGTATGTGTTCCACTCATTCCATCACAGAAAAATTAGAGCTGTAGAGTCTGCCCTGTTATATAAATGTTCTTATCAAGTGGATGTAAACTTTTGCCCATGACAGCAGCACACACTGACACTCTACAGTTAACTGCAGCTCACAATTTTTATACTTCACCTGAAATGCTGTCCTTTCAACAGTAGTGTGGGAGGAATGAAAGAAAGTTTAACACCAGCATTCTTGTTGATGATTTATTGTAATGTGCAGTATTGACAAAAATAAAATGCAGCATGACAAATTCTTTAATCAATGATACGCTTCATTTTCCATGCCAGAAATAAATAGCTGCGCTAAACCTGTAGGCCTGAATTAACAAGACTAGATTGCGAGGGTGCATTAAATCTTTTTTTTTTTTAAACAAATTACTGCCCAGTGAATTAGTGCTTCATTACAAATAAACTTATGTACCACTTGGTGAACTTCATTTAACATAAAGGACTACAACGGTGAAAAGAGGGTATGTGAGTATCAAGCAATCTTCCTGTTGTCAATCAAAGGTGAGTACAGCCACCGACCTCCACAGAGAAGTAAGCTACAACCACGACCAAGCTACCTTTCAAGCCTACAGTGGGCAAATACTTGACACTCAAAAGAGATCTTCCTTTAAGGATTACAAGGCTAAATGAGAGGGGCAGCCTAGGGAGCTTGGGTGGTTCCTAACCCCACAGCATTTGCGTAAGCAGACAGCAAGCTGACTACCTGCCTGGTTTCCAGTGTGAGTCTGGCCTCAGTCAGCCAGTCCTCCACCACTCTCCTGGCCTCTCCTCTCAACTGGTTCACCAGTTTAGCTGCCAACTCCAGATCCCCGTGCTCTAAGCAATAGGTTGCATATGCCAAAAGCTTGAACGGGTCTAAATCCTCACTGCTCAACTGGGCAGGCGGGGCCTTCTGTTTGTCCTCAAACAGTAGTGCAGCCTGAAGGTAGGACAAGAAATATTGGTACAAGGAGTTGTGGGATTCGTCAATGAGGGCAACCCGGCGTGCCAGAGAACGTAGAGAGTTGAAGCGGGCACGGAGGGAGGCCTCACTGTACACGCCGCGATGCAGCGACTCTTCTGGGAGAGCTGATGACAGCGCCAAGGCGAAGTCGTTATCTTGGCAGCTGTCGCGCACAGCCTGGACAGCGCCCTCTAGAGGCATGGTGGGGGCATCAGCATCAGCAGTCTTTAATGTGTAGTTGAGGGCTTCCACAGAGAGCCAGAGCTTGTGAGCCTTCCGGGCCTCCTCCTCTGCTACCACATGGCCTGAATTCAAGAGACAGGAAGGTGTTTCCATGACAGGGTTTAACAGAGAATGAGATGTGACATCAAGAGACCATATTTTACTTTTCAAAGCTCCTTTCAAAGCTACAGGTCCATACCTTTAGATACTAATAGACTGAAATGTCTCACCAATGCACGCTGTGTACAAGCTGTCTAGAACTTTGTTGTTTTCTGACCTCTGCTGGTCAAAAGGTTTAAGTCTGTTTAATCTCTGACCACACCAGTTTTATTACATGATACAAAAAAATCATAGCTTGAAATGTTTCACGTCTTAACTTGATCATTTTCACTGCTGTAAGATGAAAAGATATTATGAAGTGAGCATATCTTGTTATAACATGGACATATCTTGTTATAATCTGAAATGTTTTTTGTCTCAACAACAAAACAGCAGGTTATCAGGAGGTGAAAACAAAAGTTTGTTGTTAGAATAATGTCAAAATACCTTGACACGGTATAAATATTATCATAAGATCACTTACAGAACATCACTCCACAGATGTGTCTGAATTGTGTTTTGGCAACACATTAAGCTGCTGTGCCTCCGGCCTAAATACACACAGCGAATCACTGCAGGTAATGTAATTATTATTTTGGTGTGTACATGTTTATCTTACTGTCAATAGCCTCCTCCATCCCCTTCAGTCTTGCGTATGCGGTGTTCATGTCCAAAGTGAAGTTATCAAGTTGTTCCTGGCTCAGCTGACGGAAGTGGGTCTCTTGTTCCAGCAACTTACTGCCCAGGACCTGAACAACACAGATGACAGCAGAGCTTTACAGGAATAATTGAATGAAAATGGTACAAAGACAATGTATTTAATGTCTAATCTCATCAACTTAACTGATTACTGTAAGTATTTCCTCATTGTGAATTTGATGCTGACCACCAAGTGCCTTGTTTGATGGCGGGCTGGTGCAGACTTAACCATCAGATGTCACCTGTGGGTGAGCTGTCCCACTGTGACTGTAGTTTAATAAATATGGGTCTGGATTATCATGCTTATCTCCTGATTTGATAGGGTCAGTGTTATTCAACATCATCACACTGTACTTGCAGTTTTGTTTTTAGAGTGGGCGAATTTGAAGAATAATTTTGAAAACAAACTGAACAGCCTTCTGCCCTTTGAGAAATGCAGAGTGAATTTCTCCAGCAACCACTGCAGTCCCTCCACAGGCAGCTAGAACACCCAGCCATGCCTCGACTCATGTGACCCTAACCTCACATAGAGTTCATACTAGACTTTTTTTTTGGCAGCCAACTTATCCTTTAATACTACAGAATTCAGTCACTATAAAACAACTACAGGACACTTGTTAAATAAAAACAAAACAAAACACGCAATTAATACAACTTGTTTGTGGTAAGTATTTAGTAGAATTGAATTTAATGTCTGGACACCTGCTCAGCATCAGCCTTCAGCTCCTGCTCCTGGACTTTGAGGACATCTTGGACGTGGTCTGTGTGAGCGGCCGCCTGACGTCGGAGCTGAGTCCTCATCTCTGCTTCCATCACTTCCCTTAACTCGGACAGCTACACACATACAGACAAACACACTTATTATTGAATTGTGATAACTTGGTAACTTCCAGTCATCTCCTGGAATCATTACTCAAGACACTATCTGTATGTCGGCTGATCAGTGTCAGCAAACCACAAACCACCCTCTCTCCTCTACATACCTTCCTCTCCTGCTCGAGCCGGGTTTCCTCCTTGACATGCTGCAGGGCAGTGCTGACAGCTTTCTCCAGGGCTTTCTGGTCCTCCAGCTTCTGCTGCTCCAGTGCTGCATCAATGTGGATCTGTTCTCTGACTCTCTGCTCGGCAAGCTCTCGATTCAGCTGGTCAAGACGGCGGTGTGCATGGGCAATCAGGGCATTCAGGTCATCTGTTGACAGTTTACCAGCTAACAGAAAAATAGGAACAAAATGAATTATCTTTACAACTTCAGGTGTTCATCTTGATCAGGGAGTGCACAATTATGTCCTTATTCTATCTCATATACTAACAGTATAGAGGATACACTATGTACTGATACTGGCAGTACAGTATTGTCACAACATTAATGGTCAAGCCAAGTGTGTGTGTGTGTGTGTGTGTGTGTGTGTGTGTGTGTGTGTGTGTCTTACTGAGCCCCTTCCAGTTGGCCTGGATCTCTGGAGTGAGGCTGCTTACTTCCCTCTGGAACTGTTGTTTAGCTTCATTCACCAGTTCACTGTACTGGGAGACAATCTTAGCTTCTGACTGTGCAGAGTTCACCTACTCACACAGACAGACAGACAGACAGACGGACAGACGGACAGACGGACAGACGGACAGACGGACAGACGGACAGACGGACAGACAGAGACAGAGTTTAGCAATGTTATGTATTGGCCAGCAGAACTCCCAGTATCCTTAAAAAACAATAGAAGAACATTATTTTTGTCAAGCAATCAAAAAGCTTCATACTAACAGTCCATTTCTACTATGATTAAATCAACAGTGGCTCCACAGAGTGCAACAGCTACATCATGCAGGCTGAATATCTGATTGAGTTGCAGGCAGTCACAGGCTACAGCCAATGAGAGCAGACACTCCTCTCCTTTCATCACCATAGTACTCCGTCTTATTTTATTTTCCCCAAAACGAATCAGTGCACACCCAACTTGGACGGCATTGTCCCTGTGTCTCTGCTGTTGTTAATGTTTTATGACAGTACCCATGGTCAACCCGACAATATGGTTGCAATATCAATATTGAGGTATTTGGTCCTAGATGTTCGCCCAATCCTACTCTTGGAGAGAGGCAGGCTAGCTGTTCACCTATGTGTCCAGTCTTTATATGAACCGAAGCTAACTAGCTGCTGGCAGTAGCCTCATATAATGGTGAGAGTGAGAGTGGTATGAGTCTGAACATTAATCTCTCAGCAAGAAAGCAGCAAATACATCTTTTATTATAAATGATCTTTCATAGTCTTTTCATCTGATCTCTGCACATAATTTGTCCTTACCTTAGTGACCACTTTGTCCAGGTCCACCACCATGTTATGGAGATTCTCCTCCGCGGCTAAAACCAGTGGACGAACAGAAGCAACCTTCAGCCCTTTAGACTTGTCAATATCTGACTTGAGACTGTCCAAAGCTTCACTACAGGGAGAGAGACACAGGACGGTTAAGGGGAAGAAGAAGACAATTTGAGAGGAAAACAGTTGCACCATTTTGAAGTGAGTCAGGGTCCTGTTTAGGATGGGAACACATCCTGAACACATCCCATTCTTAGTGCTGTATTGTTTTGTAGGCAACTGGACGTGTTTCAGTTTCCTGAAGACGTTTCACCTCTCATCCAATAGGCTTCTCCAGTTCTATTCAGGTGTGAATGCTTGTTAAGCTGTCTAGGGAGGGAACTCAGCCATCCTCACACAGGCTTAACAACCATTCACACACGGGCTCACCTAGCCCTAGCAATCCACATGAAGGTCAGTTGTTGGGTCAATAGCCGTTTTTATGCTGGACACCAAGCCGCCAATTTGGCCGTCTTTTTTGCAGCTAGGTCCGCAGATTCAAACAGAGGGCGGTAAATTAGGGGTCTGTTTTGGTCTACCAATTTACCGCCTCGGAGGGTACACTTATTTCCACCTCCATTGCTAATGTTATCTAAATCTGAGACATCAATGTGCCAGCAATTGCGTGAGATGGGCGGAGGTGTCAATGACGCGCACTGTTGTGCGACCCACAGCCGGGGAGTTTTAAAACCAGGAAACAGCTGATCACAGCAGTCAGTCCATCTCTTCATCTGCGGACAGCTGTTTGGTTGTGTCCGCTTGCTACTAACGGTCGCTATTTTCTAATTAAAAGCACCCCTGCTAAGAACCCAGTTCTAAGCTCCAATGGGGTGTGATGTAAAGCTCTAATTTTGAAGACAAATTTGTTGTCACTATTCACTGCCCAACATCATGCTTCATGTCATGTCACATGTTTACACCTACCCAAGTGGCGGCTTTTGGAAAAGGAGGAATATTACACCTCCCTTTTAGAGAGACAAGGTTGCACATTGCTGCCTTTAGCTTGCAGCAAATGTGCAACCTTTCCTATTTAAAAGGGACTAGTGACCGACAAGTGTCCTTAACGACTCTGTAAGGACACTCCCACACAGAGTTTAAAAGCCTGCAACTCCCCTCCAATTAGAACTGAAGAAGCCTCCTGGATGAAAGGTGAGACATCTTCAAGAATCTGAAAAAAATAGTCCAGTTGTCTACGAAACAGCACTTAGCGTTACCATGACCTGGATGTCTAAAAACCTTCATCAACAACACAGGCTTAGCAACCCTACCCGGGACGCATGTGTTCACATGACGTATAAATGATTAGACAACAGATTCAAGTAATAAACTCTACTCTGTTGTGTGTCTGGTCAAATAGTGGGCTATATGGATAAAATCCCATATCACTATATATATATATTTTTTTTATAGAACAATCAAATACCTGACAATTCAAGTAACAGAACACTCTGACCAAAACTCTGACACTGAATACAGCATCCCTGCTTACTGATTTGAAATATTGCCAAAATAGATTAATAGAGCCAAGGCAACCACATTGTGTACAGGAAAAAGTGTATCTCCAATGGCAGACATATTGTGACGTCTTCAAAGCCTTAATGTGATCATCACATCTTTCAGATTATTCTTACAGTGGAAGTTCAGTGATGCTCGTGTCCTTAAATGAGAAGCATCTTCCCTACCATCAAAAAAATCTAATTTTTATTATAAAAATTTAGATGGAACAAAACAACCAAACACTGTGTGTGTACATGTGTGTATGCTGTTAGACTTAATTCTTACTTAGCTTTCAGCAGAGCGGCTTCAGCATCAGTCACAGCAGAAGTTCTATCAGCAAGAGCAGCTTCTAGTTCTTTCCACTGGGTCGACTTCTCCTGCGGTGGAACCTGGATTCATAATAAGTGTCATCACTCAACTGCAAAATGGTTAGGCAGCACAGGAAGTACTGGTGAGAAGTTTTGTAGTTGGGTCTAGATGATTTAATTACCACCAACTCTTACGGCTGTACCAGTTACCAGTTAACACACTACAACATGTACTGAAGCCACTGGCTGCCAAAAACTAGAGATATATCCAATTCAGTGCCAGTCAAACTTAGACACACTCCGCTTGCCCCCCAATGAGTCTGACAGTTGGTACTGACAGAAGAAACAACATGTTTTGTTATTTACCTAATTTATGTGCTATCGTTCTAAATTTACTAACTTTTAGCACAAAATTAATTCATTTCTACTTGTAAAAAAAAATGTCAGCGTCGCTGTGTACCATACCTCTGCTTCCATTGCCTCCTTTAGTTTGTGTGTGTGCCGTGTGATGGCCTGCAGGGCTGCTTCCTGCGCTCCGATGGCCTGCAGTGTAGCTTTGGCTGTGTTGGACAGTGAGTCTTCTAGAGTGGCTGATACAGCTGCAAAACAGTCGGACAAGAACGATCAGAGGTCGACAGAGAGTGCAGAGTAGAAGAAGAGAACTAAGAGTTGATGCAAAGGAATGTTAGTATCTAAGAGGTGTAGCTACATAATGCTGAATTAGTACAATCAAACTGACAAAAGAACAGTTTTTTTGCTTCAACTTATCATTGTAAAAGTAAACACTGATTGCACATTGTAATGACTGGAGAAAAATTATATATTTTTATAACCGTAAACAGACTGCAAAGTGTTTAAGTCTGTCTTTTCACAGCACTGAGATCAGGGTGCATACAGAGATAGTGTTTTTCTTTGGACAATAGCCAGGCTGCAAGCAGTAGCCATGTTGCTAATGCTGTCTTTGCAGGCCAGTCACTTCCTCACAGCACTGTGTCATCTTGTATAACATCAACATTTTACAAAAGGTGAATGACGGGATTGGTTTACGAGTTGGAGGTGTCTTATGGAGGGGTGTGTGTGTGACAACCACCTGTGGTAATGACAGGAAGTTATGAAGAAAACATGCAGGTAGAAATGATAAAAAAAGGCTAGAAGAAAGCAAATAAGAATAAGCTGATAAAGTATTTCCCATTAATCATATAACCGATTATCCTATACAGTGTGTGTGTGTTGTTGCTGTTGTTGTCAGCCTACATGTTAGGATTTCTTGTTCCTCCTGGTCCTGTTGAGCCAGTCTCGCTGTCACTTCTTCTACTGGACGTTCTTTCAGTGGTTCTGTTGCTGCAGGAGACTCTGTGTCAGGAAGAACTGCTGCTGTCACTGGGGTATCCTCATGGTCATGGCACTCTTTGCACTCTGGAAACAACATAAACACACTTATGTCCTCTGCCATAGCAATCCAGTACACGTGTACACTGTAGACCCAAAGACACCTTGCTAGATCTTAAGTGGATTACAGGTGTATTTTGTGATTTCTAGAAGGTCTACATTCAAAGGCTCTAGTGATAGCACTATCTATAACTCTGAGACCGTCACTAAGTGAGTATCAACCCACTGTCAACTGTAATGATCAAATAAATAACTTCTTCTACCTGACAGATACAAACATTTATCCATGTAGATATTAAATATAACATCCAAAGAGCTTTTACTTTTAGATATTAGAGTGTGGACAGGTGCAGCTTAATGATATTACCTTTGACTGCTGCTTCGGTGTCACATGGAGCAGGGACTGATGGGACCTCACTTATGGCTGAGATAATATGAGTCGCCTCTGCTGAAGCCTCTGGATGGGACACAAATACAGAAAGACACGTGTACTTTGTATGTGAGCCTGTGTATCAAAACTTAATCTGTTGACCTTTGATGGCCCCTTGAACGAATCAATGGAACACAATGCTGGCTGCTATGCACTACCCAAAGAAAGAGATGAGATCACTGCAAACACTGAATTTCTGAAATTATAGTAAAATAATTTGGCTTTGAGATTCATGATTTTGTTGCACAAGTTCTAAAGAGTAATATCATGTTCCTTAGTTGTGCCTGAAACGACTTAAAGAACGCCAATCATAAAGTTAAAGAAGGCCAAAACAGACTTAGACAAACATATCTCTTTGTTGAAAAGGAAAACTAATCAATTGCTAGAACAGTTGCCAATTATTTTACCCTTAAAGGACTCAAGGGCAACACACATCAGTGATGGATGACAGTCGTCACAGCATCCACACCCGATGTTTTCTATGGGCTGCTGAGAGCCCTCCCCTTACATGCACCTGTCCATTCACACTTCACACTGGAGGATGTCCAACAGCTGCTGGGCAGGTGCACATGATCACAGTGGCCTCTCGGGTTAACCAAAAACACACATGAACGTTTTTCACATGTCTGTTCTTTTGTATAAATATAGACTTTTTATGTATTCTTTCTTTTAGTGACCTCGTTTTTATGGGTCTTGTCTGCTGAATGTTGTTGTTTCGGAGAATGTTTTGCTACGGATGCCAAGTGTGTATTACAAAGCGACAGATAAAGAACTTGAACTCCAGCAAAGGATCTAAGAAAAACTGAAAGGTCTTGCAATCAAACCCATCTTCAAGAATGGAGACAGATTTGATCCCAATAACTACAGAGGCATCTGGGTAGGTAGTAACTTGGGGAAATGACTGAGCAAAAGTCAGACTGTCAGAGAGAGACGGACTCTCCGCAACACTGTCTGTGTGTGTTGCCTTTAATTGTTTCAGCTCTCTACTCTAGAGGGAGGGACAGGAGCTCAGCATTCTACAGGAAAACTTGGGTGACAGAAGACAGCTTACCCGGAGAAACCTCTGAGGGTGCATACAAACAACAGAGTGCATGAAAAACACTGACATTTTAAGAAAAACTCAAAATCATCATTATTACAATAACACTATACAATAAGATCTTATGGTTCAGTCTTCCTCCCTCGTTTCCATACTCACCCTCTATGCTCTGTGTTGGGGCGGGACTCGTCTCGTTGGCTGGACTCTCTGCCTTTTTCTCTGACTTGGTTTTGGCCTTCACCTGTTTGTCCAACATCGAAGGAGGCTGCGCCAGCTCCATCTAAATAGCAGCAACAGCAGCAGCCATTTTAACTGAGGTCTTAAAATGTTTTTGTAAATAGTCACATATGTCAATCAGTTCTGCATAAAGTCTGCGATTTAGATGTTTTAGGCATAGAACAAAAGCAAGTATGGTTGCTCTGATTGATTGTCCAATATTTTGAGTGCCGGTCTTTACAAAGCCCAGTCAGAGGAGCTGAGCAGATGAATCCATAGCAGTGCTCGAGACTGTTTGAACTGTAATCCAAATACTTTTTAAGTTTGGTCCCTCAAGCTAAATATTTATAAATAATTTTTTTTCCAATATCCAAGCGACCCTAAATAACTTTTGCAACACTGATCATTTAGATGGTTGTTACTGAATGGTTACAGAAATCAAATTAATAACAGGAAGTCATTTTCAATAATTCCTAGTTTTCACTTCCCTGTAACCAAATATTACACGTTCTGTGTAGTTTTAATGTAGTTATTTGGTCCTGCATAAAACTACAGGGTGCCACAGTTCTTGCTAAATATAGCTTCAGAGCTGAAAACCCACTTTTTTTATCCATTTACTTTCAAATAGTAAAGCTTCAAGGAAATTAAAACAATCTGTCTTGGAGAAAGTGCTGATATTCCTCGCTGCTGGCTGAATGTTTTGTGGACTGAATATAACCAGTCATTTAAAGGTGCTACTTCCATTTGCAGAGAAATGCTGCACTGTAGAGATGATTGAAGAAAGGACTGAATTTTGACCTTCTTTGTTGTAGCTGGTACAATCTGTTAAAATATACAAGAGTGAGGCCAGAGAACAGACTGACATCTGTAATTTAAAGTCAGTTTGATTTATTTACCAGCTCTGTTAAAGAGTAGAATTTTCTCTTTTGCACCCTGTTGGATCCTTAAAACAGTCTTTCCTAATGGCGAAGAGAATCCGGCTGACCTTAGCGCATTAGTCAAAATATGCTGTGAACCAATCCTGACCTGTTTCCTGATGGGGAGGCCGGCATCTTGAGAAGCAGGTCCCAAAGCCAAACCAAACAGCTTGTCTGAGTATGGAACATTTTTCTCCACAGCTGATCGGAATTTGGGGTCCCATTTGGCGTAGAGTACCGTACCTCCAATGCCACCGCCTACTGTCACCAAGCCGGCAGCAACCACCTTAGCAGCGCCACTGTGGTGGAAGAGGACAGCAAACAACAGACATGAATCTGCAGTCAATATGAGGATGCATGGAGGGAAGAAAAGAAAAGCAAAAGAAAATCATCACATGAAGCTATGTTTTTTTTCTGCTGACAGCAAGAGGTGATCACAGCTGGAACAACTGTCAGTCAGTCTGCGTCTGCAGAGATGAGCACTGTGCTAATACAGGCACACAGTTAACAGATAAGAGCAGCTCTTCTCTCTGTCACCTGTTCCCCGTTCAACAAGCACCTGCGCGTGAATGATGAGATGCATTCTCTATCTATACTGTGCACTGTGTCCTGCTCAGAGGCACACTAGCATTTCTTTCTTAAAATGTACAGTTGAAACTCCAGTGATGATGTGATGCATCAGATCAGACTGATCAGCTGCAGCGCACACAATCAGTGACTGATTTCCAATAAAAGGGAGTATCGGCTGATAATAGACTTCAGTGATGGCTGCTCTTGCGTATCCTCGCCATCACCGCTCTGAGCACTGATGAGAGCTCTGGGACGACCGGCCAGGCGGTGGACCAGAGCGACTCCCAGTTCAAGTAAGGACAGCGGGAGATATAAAATATGGTAAATTGGAAATGTAACCAATGCCTTGCCATCATTATGAAGGGCACAATTCATCCTGAACATTGTGTGTGTGTGTGTGTGTGTGTGTGTGTGTGTGTGTGTGTGTGTGTGTGTGTTACCCGGTCTCTCCTGAAGTGTAGTGCCGGCAGTGTTGCACATTGGTCAAACGGGTTCTCCCGAAGTTCTTCTAGAAAGCAGGCAGGATACGGACACAGGAGGTGAGAAGTGAAGTCAGCATCAGACAGACAGCTAGTTCACACGGTGTTGTTGCTTTCAAACCGTTACTGTGTAGATCAGGGCTGTGACGACACAGATACCAGTATATCTCTGCGTTACAGTCTGAAATGCAGTATGTGGTTTCCATGAATACACGAGTCACCACAATCGCAGAGTAATGTAATGACAGCTGGTGACATTTTAATAGGGCTTGTTTGATGCAGCCATTAGACTCAGCCACAATCACTACAATGAGAGAGTCTAAGGAGCTCAGCATTGATCTGAAAGGGAGCGTTATTGATTGCAACAAGTCAGGAAAGTCACTTGGAGCGATTTCAATGCAGTTTAAAGGTCCCAAGATCAACTGTACAAAAAAACAACTGTCTGCAAGTGTAAAGTGCAAAGCTTACTTACTTATTACAACATACAAAAATCATTCTGTGATGTGTGCCTACAGGCCGTATTACTGCGTTATGCAGGCCTGCTGTATATTTCTGTCCACCCAGAGACAGCAGTGTGTGCAAAGCATCAGTTTTTCCAGCCGCCCGTATTTACTGTGTGTGCTTGTGCCTGTCGGTTAAACGCGAGTGAGCCATGTGATATGACCGGTCTGCAGGGCTCACTGAGGAAACATGACTCTGACAGGTCTGCAGTGAGCCGCGAAACAGACGCTGGGTCCAACAGAAAAACGTGGTGAGATCAATCACCTCGCAGCTGACATTAACCAGACACGAACAAAATGTTGTTGTTTTTAAAGACTGAAATCAACGGGACTGTTGCTGTATTAGCCATATTTATAAAATGGTAACGTTAGCTTATACGTATAAGCTTCATGATACATTTACTGAATGATAAAAAAAGAGAAAATAAGAAGTAAGGTCGACAGTAGTGTGTGTTTGTGAGCTCGTGTATAAAGTGTGGCTTTATCTCCCAACTAGCTAGCTCATGTTCCCTAACTTAGCTTTAGCTCGCCTCTGGTTCAAATGTCAGTGGCTATCTGTCATTGGAAGCTAACCAGCTAGCACCGACGTTATGCTTTCTTCTCATCGGCTCTCTGATGACTACCTGAGCAAAGAGCCGTGGCCTGGTAGGATGTCGGGGCAGTTGGGAAAGCTCTGAGGTTTAATGATTCAATATTGTTCACAGTAAAAATCCGCTATGGCACCTTGAGCCAGGGTCACTGAATGACAACACGATAACGCCGACATGGAAACGTTAGCTCACTGTAGGAAAGGAGCGGTCACTAGCGCAGACACGAGTCTTACCCGAGCTGTGGCGTTAGCCCCTCTCAGACAAGCCCTCAGCATGGTCCCCAGTCACCTTTCTTCTCAAGTCCGACTCAATTTAACCTTTACAGTAACAGTAAAGTGCAATGCTCTTCTTTCCCTCTTTCCGTTCTCGTTTCCCTTCTCCTTCTACCTTGTAACTCAGGGAATTTCAACACTTGTGTGCGCAATGCTGCCCCCTTCCGACAAAAGCAGAAACACACGTCTCCTAAACACCAAAAATCAAAAACCCTGCCATTGGTGATACGATTGCGTATTGAGAAAGCACTTGTTTTTAATTACAAGAACTTAATGTGACCAACCTCTCTCTCTTGTTTTCCTCACCTTTTCATCAGAACTGTTAAAGAACACAGTCCCTACTTGTTTGTTTTCTGACTCAAACTTAGACAGCTTTTTACCGGGCTCAGTGGGAGACTACAGACGATGTTCACTGTTATTACAGTACCCTTTGAAAACTGTCTTACCTATACCTCATTACATCTGATGTGTAACAAACTGAACTGCTTAGGAGAAGCCCCCTTAACTAACCTTAATGTTACAATGATTTCACTATATTTCTGTAGAGATCCTCGCGCCAAAAAATGGCATCCAGATTTGGTAGTTATACTCCTTAGGTCACTTTCCACCACGAGACATGAATTGTGTTCTTAACCTTTTAAAGAATTGAGCTATAACATTTCATACCAGTGCTTTAAGGAAACCTTACCCAGCAGGAGCAACGGAAGTGAAATTGGTTTTGGTCCCAGGTAAATTTACTGGGCTGGTTGTCAGAAACAACACAGTTGTTTTCATGGAGCAATGGTGCCTTGAGTATTTCTATTATAAAGCAGACACAATGATAAGCCATGGTCATAAAACACAATGAGAAATTCAAAGTTTGTTTTTTTATTTGAAAATTTTTACAGAGGAAACAGCAATAGGAAACGGTAACATTAGAATTAAAAAACAGCCTATGTAAAAACAAATCACAGCCCCACAAAACTCAAGTAATTCTCCTTAGAACTTAAAATAATACACCCAATTTGTCAAAATGAATCATAAAGGGAAAACATTTGCCTTTGGTTTGCCTCTCTCCATTAAGCTAAATGAGCTAGTCGAGTCAGTGTTCTTGCAGTCTATTGAGCAGGTATGAGTAGGCTGTAACATTCACACTACTGATGTCCAAAATAGCAGATCACAGATCAGTGCTACACCAAATCCTAAACCCTGTACACTGAATGAAACTTGGAACATGCAACACAATGTAAAATCTGGCCATAATAGAAATCTCCCTGAGTAGGTTAGTCATTTGTAAAACGTCCCAACCTACATATTAAAAAGGATCAATATACATGGAGAATGAATAGTAAATATGTTCCAGTGCTGAACTAATAACTGACAGCTGAGACACATATTGTGATGCCGTGCAGATGCAGCGTTCCGTCAAGCAGATCAAGTAGCTGGCACCTGGAACAGAGTCATTCTGGGTAACGTAGACGGCTGTGAGGAGTAAACCAAAACCATTTGACATGTGTGTGAAAATGGGCAGCACTATGCAATTTCAGGTTCTGTTGTGGTGTCTGTCTTCTGTACTTTAACTGGAGTACCCATACAGTCTTCATCCTGTGCAAGAGAGAACAAGCAGTTATGGTCAATTAAAAAAAAGCCTGTTTAAAAAGCATTTTTCACACCACAGAGTTGCATTTTAATATTACTGATTTATTTTACTTGGATCACCTGAACAATAGTGATTGTTAGGGAATTGTCAAGAACTCATGGACTTGTCAAATACACGCAAGTAACATTTTTATTTGTAATTTCTGACAGAAAACACTATAGATTTCTTCAGGGTTTTTAGGCTGTTAACACTCAACTGTTTGTTAACCGTTTTCTCTGCAGTCACAAACATTCGTTTGTTGATGTTTCAGCTTCAGATGTGCTACAATTACTCAAGATAAACAAACTCACCTCCACTGAATGATTGCGTGTTGTGAGAGAGGCTGGGGCACTCTCGGAGTCTGAAAGGGTTGGGAAGTCCAGCTCAATGTCCATTACATCATCAAGACCCAGCTCGTCACTGGAGGAAGGAGCGACAAACACATGAACATGACTGACAGCTGACTGGGACTGTACAGAATGTGTACTGTCAGTTCTTTACAGGCCTCAGGTGACCCCTTTCTTGTTGAAAACCAAATATGTACTTACGTGTTATCGAGGCCTTTGTCTTGGCTGTCTGCTGTTGGGGGGTCCCAGGCATGCAGTTTGACCTTCCAGAGTTTGATCTGCTGGTCCCATGAGCGACGGCTGTACTTCCTGAACTTATTAGGAGTCTTTGGGTGAACACCTGGTTGACGCATGTGTCTGGAAAGAAAAAGGTGAAATTAATAGTCTGTAAATCACTTTTTAGAACAACATGTGACAGCACCAGCAGCAAGACCTTCATTTCTTACTCCTACAATAGCCACCTCTACCTCTACACAATAATTTCTTTCAACTATAGAAGTCTAGACTGGGGCCATTACAAGTTAAAAATTCATGGGAGTTCCCCAATCTGGGAGAAACATCACTACACAGAGCCCTTACAATTCTGGACACACCAGATCCCAAAACATGTCATTGATGATGTCATTTTCTGAACTCACCAGACAGCTCTACTTGTTTAAATATCTTCCACTACCCACCAACTATATTTATAACTGATGATTAATGATCAGAAATCTCATTGTGTTTTATGAACTTGCTAAGACGCACAAACTGGACAAGACCAGCGCAAGCATGACTTCTGCCTCATAACCATTACTAATTACGTTAGCCATTTTCACCTAAAGCTGATGTCTGCAGTCATAAATAATAACAGCAAGCCCAGCTTATCAGCCAAGATCTGAGGAGGCACTGTAAACCTTTTCTGTCCAACTCTGAGAGAGGTGTGTGCAGCAGAGTCAGTAAATGCCTTATCTTAAAGCTGCCATATGAACACAATATTATTGTAGATTACAACAAACTTGTAAGGCATTGAAGGTGGATAAATGCTTTGTAAACATGCAGCTTTCATTTTGACTTTAGACTGTTTTAGTCTGATTGTTGTAAGGACTTGCTATTTGAATAAACTGACCAATGTATGTTGGTACTACCAAGTAGTGAGTTGAGTTAAATCAACCGGTGTAACACTATAGAGAGAGACTGGCTCAACTTTCAGGGGGCAGCCGTAGATGTGCCCGTGTTTTGTTTACAGAATTGGGATTTTGTTTAATTTTCAGATATATTTTCAACATGGAATAATAAAGCCATGTTATAACCATATAACATCAAACACAAGTTTAACTCTCACCACTCAAATGGGGCAGCTGTGGCCCAGGGGTAGAGCCAGCGTCTTGTTATCAGAATTTGGAATTTGCTAGTGGTACCCAACGGTAACTTGGCTGTTTTCACCTTATGCAGTTCACTCAACTTTAATATCTAGTGCTCATAATAGTTTAAAACCTGTATGCTGTTCTTGTGTAGTGTGTGGACCTACTTTGGGACTTCTTTGATGTATCGGTCGTAGGCCAGTGTGTTCTTGCCATAATTGATCTGTTTCTGTCGTCGTAGCAGCACAGACTCGTCTGTCTCCATGTTGTCTCCATCTCTGGAGTCACAACTGCAAGAGATGGACAGGGTTACCAATCACTGACGCAGACAGCCTCAACAAATTATGTTCATATTAATTGTCTGCAGCATGTCAACCTGCATTCAGAGAACAATGATTACCCAGGACATTAATATTGTAAGTTTAATCATCATAAAAGACAGAATGAGAGGTGACATACCTTCCAGAAGAGCCAGAGGAGGCCTTTCTCTCTCTCTGGGTGCCCTCTGTACCCAGTATCCTCCTCCTGTAACTGAACACATACACTCAGTGAAGATTGGGACTCATAGTTTTGAATGACTTTAAGATTAAATCTAAGTCTAATCTAAAATACAAGCATATTTTGTGTACCGGTGCATGTCTCTCTGTACATCTCTCCTCATCTCATCATCGTCCACCTGGCTGCCCCAGTCATTCCGTCTACCACAGCGAGACACCGGGCCTGTGCTTTCGGGAGTGGTGAAACTATTAAGAAAACAAAAAGTGTGATTTTGGCAATGGCATTTGCGCTTCAGAAAGTCGTGACAGTGATGTTCATTTGTGAACATTTTCTTGCTGAATTTAGCGGAAGAAACATGCCAACAGCATCGAAAGTCTTCAGGCGCTCCACTGTTGGCATTTACATTTAAGGTATATACTCTTACCTGGCATGTCTGTTGTCAGAGTGGCTGTCAGTATGGCCACTGTTTCCCCCATCACTATCATCAGCCTCTTTGTTGGCCCGCAGGCTTCCATCGACCCCTCTCTTCCTGCATTGGGACCACCGGGACAGTCCATAGCTGCAACACAGGGAAGACACAATAAAGATTTGGGTTTAAACATACATGCATTTGCCCTCATTTTAAAAGATCATAACAAACAGATCAAGTAAGGGAACATTTAACGCTTAGGCCAAACCACCCAAAGAATGCAGCACAAAATTAAGTAATATATACCCAAGCAGTGCATTAGTTACCTATAGCCTCCAATGCAGAAATGACTTGCATTTTATAATACCTGGAAACTTTGCTAGATATTTAATTCAATAGCTTAATACAACAACTGTAGCCTACAAACACATTCTACTCCCTCCCCATGGGTGCTACCATTGTTGTGTGACCACAGAGGCGTGTTTTATGAGGCCAACGTCATGACTTCAAGTGTCCTTTCATTGTACTTTTTCTAGTGGGGGTAGGAGGTTCTGAGTTGTGTTTGAAGGCAGCATAATGCAAATGTTTCTGAACAACAAAGATGACAGCGCATCAGCTATCTGGTTAAGAAACAAGTTAACAATCTTTGTTACAGTGCAGCAGAGGGAAAACATTTCCATCCAGACAGGTTAGCTTCTAAAACTACCACCAGGTTTTACCTTTGCATCATCGGTTTATGAACCTTTAGTTAGCTTAAGTAAAGTTAAGTTTAAGTAATTTACAATGAACCAATCTTCACCTGTGGGACCTGAATATATGCTAGGCAGCCATTACTTGGGTTGGATACAGTCCTCCTTACAGCAGAGTTTTTTTTCTTTTTTTTCTTCCAAAAGAAGGGCTTAACGATTAATCAAATTATAATCTAAATCGCAACATGGCCAACCAAGTGCGATATCAAAATCACAAGAAGATGCCACTGTTTGAGTGAGGCCAAATGTGGCAGACAGCGTCATAATGAAGTACTGTCCTGCTGCTCTACTAATGTTCCCCTCTGGGTGTAAGAATACAAACTTTGTTTGCTATAGACCTCGACAAACGTCACATCAGCAGACATTTAATAGATTTTTCAGTGGAATCACAAACGGTGCTGTAAAAGTGATCGTTCCCATTGATCGCGATCGTGTCGTGCAGCCGTATTTAAAAGCTTCTCCCGCCACTTACTTCTTACTTCCGTTTGTTCATCCATTCATTATCTCGCCGGTCCTGTTGTGTGCTGCTAAGTGTCGCGAGATGGGCATTTAACTTTCTTTAGTATCCCGAGTGACATTAACTAACAACGTTACAGTCAGTTAAACACCTGTCCTGTCCATGATATCCCGTCAAGGTGATTAACTATATAATCCTTAAGTTATCCGGATATTCCGACCCGGCGAACAGCGTTTAGTGTTTAGCGCCTCTCTCTCCCTGCCTTTCTTCTCATGCCACGGTCAGTTGAACAGGTTGTGTGCCCGAATGTGACGACAACACCACAAACAGGAGCGACTCGTTCCTAGATATAAATAGTACAGTAGTAGTCCTGCGGGCATACGGCGTTAAAACCAGAAGGGTAGATCAGTTTTGTCGCAAGCAAAAAGCCCAGTTAACTGAGAGAGATATCAGTTGAAACAAGTACTTCAGCTAAACCAACTTGATGGAATACACACAATGGAAGCTCGTAATACCGCTGTTTAAGGGAGGTGAGAGTGCAACATTAAAATTAAACACTCACCTCTTTTTGTGTTCGCTGTCGTGAGCTTCGCGCTGTCTGCTTCTGGTCCAGTCCGACATTTTCTTGATAATGAGCGATAAAGTCGTAACTTTAGTCCGTCTCTGGTCTATGCTCTACAGCAACAGATACCCGCCAACTGAAAGACGCGCGGAACCAAACAAGAAGCACCCAGGAAAGAGACGGAGGGCGGGCGGCGCTCATTTCCTGTATCCGTGTCACGTGAGTTCCATCATCGGCCTGCCCCCTCAGGAGATTGGACAGATCCCGAGTCGTTTTATACCATTCAGCTACACGCACGCACACACAGACACGCTCATCTTCTCTTCCAGAAACATAAATCGGGCTGTAATCTAGAAACGCAAGCATTCTGAATGTCTAATCACTGATGTCATCCTACAACTTAACAAAATACGGTATGCAAAGTATTTAAGAAGATGCAGGTTTTTAAAAAATTTTTTTTTTTATAAAAACATTTTTTTATTGTACCTAATGCCTTAATTAAATGCATTTATTATACAGTTTGGTATAATATAATAATTTATAATAATATATAAACGTATTGAAAAGTAGAAGCTATGCCTGACTTGAAGACCCCTTGATTTATGGATGAAGATTATTATGTCATAATAAACAGACGTCTTTTGTGTTTTGGATCGAATTGACTCCAGCTATTTAAATCCACAAACCAACTGTAGTTTAGAGCATCACATAGTTCAGGACTGGAACATTTTTGGCTGAATGCTTTACAGTATATTTAAACACAGAAAGAATTTAGCCGAGACCATGTAAACCATCAAAAACATTTATTAAAAAAACGTAATAGGAGGAATGGAACTTCTTCGTACTAGGGTTGTTCTTGGGCCTCCAGGATTTTTATGGTGATCTGAAAAACAAAGGATTCAGTCATTATGGTGCACTTGCTGCCAGAGAGGTAAAACGATTGACCTCACTAACTCTATCATTACATCCCAGTTGTCAGTAAAATCCTGGGGAAAAGATACAGGCGTAGATACATTGCCTCATTGCTATGCATTCTGCAAACAGATGTGTTTAAAACTAAAATCAGTATCAATGATATTAATAGGGCCTGATGAGATGAACATCTTAAGGACATGAGGAGGAGGTGCTAAAACAGTCCAAGGGGCCAGAATCAACAGAAAACAGAAGTGGTTTTTAGCTGCTTCCAGCTAAATTCCTAAGTTCATATTGAATATTACAAGTACAGTCACTGTATTGTCAGGGTAAAATCATAAAAAGTTCTACACAACATGCATGCAGACATGATATTGTTAGAAAGTCTGCAGAGGGTTCGCACATACTGTGATTACATGACAGCATGGCTGGTTATGTATTCACCTTAGCAGTCTCTCTCTCTCTCTCTCTCTCTCTCTCTCTCTCTCTCTCTCTCTGTGTGTGTGTGTGTGTGTGTGTGTGATCATGGCATGGACTCACAGCACTCTATGGGGAAGTCATCATATGAACACAAATGGAGAAGTAGCGGGAGGAATAACTGATGACAGAGCACTAGTCTGTCTTAATGATGTAGGGGGCAGATTTATTGGATACAAACTTTGGAAGCCGTTTAGGTCAATTCACTAAACAACAAAAAGACGACATTTTAAGAGCTGTAACAAAGAAGAAGTTTAGTGTTGCACCATTCCTTGATATGGATATTAAATGACACGACGCGCAATTATGCACTTGTAGAATGTAACCGTGAGGTTCACACTCCGGTACAGTAGGTGGCGGCATGCACCTTTTTGGTTTGCGATCCGCCATTAATCAAGAGAAGAAGCAGCAGGAGCAGCCCTAGAAAGAAGAAGAACAGACGAAGAAGAAGCAGCAGCGGCAGCTTCAGCTTCGTTTCCCATAACAACCAGGGAGGGTTTCTCCTGATTGGATGCTGTTACATCCTGTTTTGAGACCTGGCTAGCAGCTGCTATTTTAAACCACCCTTCCCCCGCGAGCAGTGGATTAACAAACTCTCCTTTAAAAGGCGTAAGTCAGTAATGAGATACTTAGCTTTCGGGAACGTTTTTGTGACAGAAATTAATAAACGTTTGTTGCACAGACGGACAAAAAAGTCGTAATTTGCTAATTAGGCTAACTCCTTGCTCCTGTTCAGGATAGTTCTGTGGGATTATTGAGACGTTTTGAAGTGGATGTGAAGATACCAGCTCCTCTTAAAAGGATAAAGATAAGGCGGAGCAGTTCTGTCGTGCCACCAGGATGCACCAGGGATGGACGTCTGGACGCCAGTTCTAATGCTGAGTAAGAACAATGTTGACAATACCTTGAGCTCCATGCTGGACTCACTCCATGTCTTCTCCACCTGTAGTGTCCTAGAGCAGTCAGACGTCCGAACTGTCCGTTTCACGGGCAGAGAGGCTACAGACATTTTAATCAGAAGCAAACGTTCGTTCTAACCAAGCTCTCTTCATTCTCATCACTGAGTAAACCATCTGACCTCAAAGGACAACACAATTTCACATTGTTTTGCTTTGTTTATATGTGGCGGACCCTGCCACCTTCCCAGCTTCAGTGTTCTGGGACCTGATTTTCCTCTGAGAACAGCTTGTTTATTCACTTAAGGAAAACAATATAACATTCTGAGTTTGTATTACAATTTGGAAGTGTGACTGATAGAAAGTGACTAGATTTCTGAAATGAAAAGATTGGACGTTTTCCAGTTTGGGTGTCAATATATAATTAAGATATCTGGTGTTATTCATAAAATGAAAAGGGGGGATACTTTCAGGTTTTATATTTTTTTGGCCACTGTAATAAACTATTTGGTTTTTTTTAAACAAATATATTTATTGGTATTTTGATTTTGGACAGTAAAAAACACAAAGAAACCATCCAACATTGTAAACCAACCAATAAACCAACTGTGCAAAAGAACCATCTGAAAAAATTTTATTTGATGCATTCTACTTTAATTATGCATTTCTTGTATGCTTTACTGTGAAGGTAGCGTTAAGTTAATTAAGTTGAAAGTTAATTTTTGGCTGATTGGCTACAACAGTGTGTCATACAATATAAGTGAAATATATCTTTTGAATATGAACTGTAGATCTATAAAGTAGCTATAGCTGTCAGATAAAAGGCAGGGACGTAAAATGTACAATATTCCTTCCTGAAATGTGGGGAAATAGATGTATATAGTGTTGTGAAATGGATGACTGTCTGCAACATATCTATCATACTCTAATTGGCTGTCATTCCTTTGAATAGTGGGTCTGATGAGAAATTACTTTTTTTGTCAAAGACATTTCATCAAGTCTTAAAAAGTAAAGGTAATATTTTAGGCAAAATTTGTACTAACTACAAATGAGACAGGATTAGGGCCCCAGCTAAAAGTATTTCTGACTTTTTTTTTTCTTCTCAGAATTTTGAGAAAGAACTAACAGGGATATCTGTTCACAGCTCTGCTGCATTGTCTGGGATGGAACACAGCAACCCAGAGAAACTGAAAGATTCTGGTGGAGAGCTTGGTCTGATAACAGGTGATTCAGACACACACACACACACACACACACACACACACACACACACACACACACACACACACACACACTGTTCAAGAAAGGAATGTTTCACTTTTATGCCACCTTGCCATTCTGTGTAAAATGTACAAAGTCAGAATGAGTGTGGGGCGGATGGGGGTTGTAGTTGTTCTGCCTGTAACCTAGCTGCAGTGGTAGTAACAGAACAGAATCTGCATCTCTGAAGAGGCGATGACCAGGACCATGAGCAGGTTGGAGCAGGGGTGTGATAATGTACATTGTTGTCGTACTTGTGACGCTGCACCCAGGTAGAGCCATGCAGCGTAGACTACAGTGCTGAACATGGTGTCAGCCATGTGTTACAGTTTGAGAAATGGATGACACGTTTTTTAATGTGCAATACATGTTCTACAAAGTTTCAGGGATGAGGGAAAAGTTACTTACCCTCAGCTGTGCAGAACTACAGGTGAGAATACGATCTGATGTCTGAGGATTGTGTGTTTTGTTTGTCTCTCTTTTTCAGACGGGGACAATTCTGAATCACTCTGTCCAGAAAAGGAGCAGGTCAGCATTTTATTATTTTTTTTTACCAGAACTATGAGTACAAATCTATGTTGGTCTGCTAATCCTGCTTTCCTATGTTGTATATAAACAGGGCTACTTGTATTGAGGTACTTCAGGGAGCTTTTTATAATCTTGTAGTCTCATAGATTTGGTTGCATCTTTGGAAAGACCATTTCTTTGGTGTCCAGAAGCAGGCAGCTGGTATCAGTGAAACAGCTCTGATAAATACACAGAGCACTTATCTTGCCAGCACCAAACAGCAGACATACTAAGTTAGAGATGAGCTGCTGTGGAGAAGCTTGCTGACTTTTTCCCAAGTGGAAAAGCCACTTCTTGTTATCCACAGACTACAGTGCTGAATTGCTGAATCAATAAAAAAACATAAAATAAAGAATAAAATAACAATAAAATAGAACATTTCAGTGAAAAAAAACATGCATCTTACAGCAGTATGAAACTGCCATCTCTGATTGAAAGTTTCAAGCATGTTTCACATCTGACCACATTCAGTATCGCTGATGGATGTGGTCCAAAGTAGATCAACAAGTCTGTCCTTTCTCCCTGTGTGGTTCGGCTTTCTCTTCACTCAGAGCCACTACTCTACCGTGTCCTGACATTCTTAGATTCAGGGTTTTTTGATAACACAAGAAATATCTCCCAAACAATCTACTTGACATAAATTACTTTTATGTAATTTTTATTTTCCAAATAAACCAAAGTATCCCAGCTGAAAAAATGCTGCTCCTCCAAAGCACTTTCAAGCTCTTCCACGTCGGCCCCCTGAGGACATAAATGTTGGCAGCCATTCATTTTCAAGAGCAATGGCCAAGGTTGAAATACCAACACTGGTAATTTTCCATTTTTGTCTTTCAGGGGCGATGCAGTTCCTCCGTGGTGACAGAGGACCTGACAGCTGATGGTACTGTGTCTACATGTGATAGCGGTAGATAAGGCAATCACCCTGAACAACACTGGAAGGACTGCCTAATAACTTAACTGCCTAATACTAACAGGAAATGATACAATAGGATACAGACTTCACCAGTAGAAAGCAAAACGCCCCTCCTTAAAACTGTGAACTTATTTGTTTTCTAAGATTTTTCTGGAGCTGTTTCATCACCATTCAGTACCAATGATTTTTTTTTTTCAATGGTGAGCAGCTCCTCTCTTTCCTATGTGCACTGCACTGTAGGAGAATTCTGTCCACCAACAGCACATGCAAAAAATATTCAGTATTTAGAATACACAGCATCTGTTTTGAGTTGATTGATTTTGTCACTTTTTGGGACTCAACAGTAGTGTCTCTGCAGCCCCTGGTGCTTTAATGTGACTTAACAAAAGGCAATTTTAAGTTCCTTTACCAATTTAGATCTTTTACTGTCCAGGTTTACTGTACAGGTATACAGTTTTGTGCCCTGCTACTGTACTGAACTGTAACTGTACCTGTTACTGTAAAAAGTAACCACTTTGTTTGGTCTTGTGCAACAGTTTAAAACCCATCGTAATCAAAAGCCTTTCCTCCTGATTGTTTCCTATTGTTTTTTTCACATTCATTTGATAATTTTTAATGTCATTGAAGAAAAAAAAAATCACTGGTGGAAACGGCATTCCAGTAGCAGAACAACATAGCAGCCTCTCCTTTGTTGTATAATGGCAGTCGGCAAACTGCTTTTTGGTGCATTACCGTCACCCTCTGGATCAGTGATGGTTAAAGTTGACTACATTACGTCACAAATGGGCCATAGACTGACACAGCAGCTGATCACCCCGATGGCTGATTCTGTCTGAATGGGCCCTGAAGCATCTTCTGTTGTTTGAAATCGATTTTCTATTACCATCTGTTTAACCTTTAACTCCTCTTTTAAAATGAAACTAAATTCACCCAGTCTTCCTCTGATGTCCATGTTTCCCTCATCACTCCCTTGTTTGTGAGTTGTTTCTTTTAATCACTCCTTCCAGGTTCCTGGTCACAGAGCACCATCTCCCGGTCCTTGCAGCGAGCTGAGACTTTACTTAGAAGCACCTTTAATCCCAGTTTGAAGTGGCTGTTTCACGGCCCCGGTCAAGATGAGGAAGAGGAAGAGGGAAATTTTGTAGTTGCTTACAACCTGGCCTCCCGCTCCTCTGCACGTCTCCTGCGTCTGCAGCAAGCTCTTCTGACTGTGACGCCCCAGTGGCAGCTGGTTGGCGGAGCGCCGATGGGTGCCCCTCAGGTGAGCTCTAAGGATGCTGAAAATCTAACTACTGGAAAGAAACACCTTGAGAGAAAGAACATTTGAAATAATGGGCATGGTTGTCGTGAAGAGTTTGCTGATGATCACCTTTAAATAATTACCATTAGCCATTAGTGCTCATTTTGAATTCAGTCATTGATCTTCTTTAAATGTCCATGATTGTTTTGATGAAATGGATGAAAATTGTTTCTGTGACTCATGTGTATTTAATGTTTATGCTAGTTATTACAGTCATATAATATATACATATTATCAGCTCTGCCAAGGAGGTTATGTATTCAGCTGTATTGATTTGTTGGTTGGTTGGTTTATCAGTGAGATGACAGAGTTCCACCAGAGTTGGATGGAAGATGGGTCTCAGCCCAGAATAGACCCCATTAACCTTTGGTGCAGATCCAGATAGTTCTTCCACACCATTTAAAGTTGGAAGGAGAGTTATTTGCCATTGAACACAGCTGATTGAGTTAGAAGAGGGCCTGCCGAACAGGGTTGCATCTGAGAATGCCAGTTTGACGACAGGGAATACAATACCAAGGTGGTTTTCATGCCAAGATCTGTAAACCACCTCAGTACTGGATACTCTGTCATCAAACTGGTTGTAGTTGGCTGCAGTCGCTATAATACCTTTTGATACCTGCGCAACCCTTGGCAACTCTACCCAAATTCCAGATTTGCAGTGTGTTTCCACTGCGGACAGTACCCTTAAATGTAGGCAGAGTTGATACTGGCTCACTTTCACTTCTCCAGCAGTTGGAAAACAACAGGGGAGACTGGTCTTAACTCCCAAAAAGCTGCTGCATTCATTAAGTGACACACTGTAAGAAATACGGCGCTAACCCTAAGCTGCTGTGGTTACTCTATCAACATGTAAAACATCTGTTCATCAGGAAACTGTGAATCATAGCTGAAGCTCAGGAATTGGATGTAAAACCAGAAAAAAATGTCTCCATAAAATATGATCCAGTTTCACCCAAATCAGTCAATAAAGATTTGAATGAGTGTTTTGTGCTGTGAACAGTGAGCCCCGCCCCTGATTTTTTTAATTGGCTTTGCTTGATTAAGCCTGTACAACATTTTTAAGTGCAGCATGACAGAAAGAAAGGACAGAAAAAGACAAAGAAAACACTGCGGGTGATCAGACATAACTGACATGACAGAACGTTCCTACAAAGTCTACAGTGACCAGCATTAATCCCAAGTATTATGCGTTAAGACTGGAATGACAACAGACGCTGTATTTCTGGGGGTTGGGAACAGGGGAACTCAGACTACCATGTGGCTTCATGCTTAGTAGAGTTGTTATCAAATCAGACTTATAAATAACCGAGCAAAATGAGAGGATAAAATGCAAAAGGCAAGAAAAAGGTACTAATGATGTATGATAAAAAGGAACAATCAATAGAAGAAGGTCAAGTGGTGTCATAGTGTCTGAGTACATACCTCTCTCTTCCATCCCCATCAGGTGTGTGTTAAAGGCCTCCCAGCAGAGGGCGGTGTTCTGCTCATGCCCTCAACCTCCCTCCTGCAGGGAAGCTACAGAACTCTGAGGAGGCTCTTGGAGCAGCGGTCCCTGCTGCTCTTTGTGCATGAGTACACCAGGAGGGCTCATAGAACAGCAGCCTACATATCCAAAGTGAGCCATCTGCTGGAGGACCATCTTAAGAATTCACACCAGACGCTTGTCCAGGTTAGGACTGCTGACATTTCAGTTTGAAAGTTTTTTTCGTTCCTTTTAAATTTTATTAAAAAACGTAAGATAATAACAGAAAAAAACATGTTGATTTCAGAACTGAAACTTGGCTAAGGTGCAAGCACAAACATGGAAACAGCAATACAAAAGATTCTTGTGATACTTAAGTACACAAGTTTTCCTTTACAGAACCCGTCCAGCTGGTCTTCATTCAAGGTTGGACTTGGCTCACTGAGCCAGGAGCTCCGGCTTCATCTCAACCACTGGTCTTGTCTATTCTCCAAAGTCCACTCTGACTACCATCTGAGAACTGCTTTGATCCAGCAGTCCAGGCTTCTGGTGGAAATCAAACAGACTTTGGACTTACTTGGTCTGCAGGCGCTGGTTCTGGTGGAACACGTTGTGTTTGTCATACTGTCTGCTGTAGCCCAGACTGAATTAGAGTCCATACCAAGAGAAGTACTGGAGGATATTTTAGCTGGTACTCGCCTCTACAACCAGGCAGTGTGGGAAAGAGCGCAGCACAGCAGCACCCAGCTGAGGACTACAGTATTACAGCAGCCACATTATTCCACATTGGATTCAAGTCTTCCAAACAGCAAAGGGCATCAACCTGCTGCCTTCTCAGTCAAAGAGCTGACGATGATTTTAGCACTTCACCATGCAGACGTGATAGCCAAGCAGCTGGACTGCTGGGCCTCTGACCAGAGCTGTGACATGTGTCAGGTCCACCCCAACTATGAGGCCTACTCATGTTCTGACAGTTCAGTTAGTCCGGTAGCCAGGGCCAGCTGTGGGACCTCCGCACTGAGACCTGAGTGGACCTGGAAACAGCTGCAGAATACGTACCTTTCCTCTCCTCTGTTCTCTATTCATCATCACCCGCCTTCACAGTCACCTCATTATACCTGCCATAAAACTCCTCCCGTTTACGTCCCTGACCTTCAGCGGGACAGTGATATATTAGTAAATCACCATCCTATATTTGCCGAGCCAACTTTTGTCCAGCGTGGAGCAGAAGGCTCTAACACAGACCACTCCAGTCAGTGCCAAACATACATGTCCCGGACTGGTCCTGCCCAGACCAGTGTAGAAGCTTTACTTTCAGTCCACCCACTCTCAGCCCTGCCTCTGTCAGGTGTTTGCCATCAGGACCATTCATCTGTAGAGCTACTTTTTCAGCTGCTATTTTCCCCCAATGACCTGCTCACGCCACTGGTATCACATACACCTAAAAGACAGGCACGAACTGAACAATTTCTCCCAAATACAATAAATAATGTGTCAGTACCAAATAGACAAACCGACATGATTTCCACTGCACCAATCATATATACAGCTGATTCAGTGGACATGAATCATCTGAGCCCAGAACTAAACAAGCAGCGACATGTGGACGGAACTCAGCAGGAAATGGCTGAGCTGGAAATAAAAGCCACGCTGGAAGCCACTGTCAGGTAATGTCTTGTCTCTTGATGTTTGTCCTGTGTTGTTAGACGTCCCAAACTTTTGAATAAATCATGTGTCAGATCATCTGAAATGGCAAATCTGACAACAGAATTAAACACTTTTGCATCTTGCATAAACTAGTATGTCCACTTCACACAGTGAATTCATCATTTTAATGAGAACAGAGGGTGCAATACTGTGGCTGCCGTCCGGGAGAGAATCTCTGGAATGTTCCCTGTGATCCCCATTTGAATGAATAATAGCCTGTAACCTCATTCTATAGTCCAAATTGTGCTTATTCCATCCCATTACCCCTCAGGGTCACCACTGAAAGTTCACATGCAGCCCAAAATGTATGACCATGAAGACTACGTGCTCAACGTGACTGCTTTTGTACCCTGGTGTGACATAAACACAGCCATATTCTTTTCTATCTGCCCTTTGAGATGGCAGGCTTTCGGTCCTGCCTTAATTATGATGGAACAGATAGAATCGCTTCTGACCTTAGACATGTTCTGGCCTTTAATAAAGTACTTGTAAGTCAGACCTGACAGGAAAACTGAGCAGTAGAAAAAAAGAGTTTTTGTGTTCCGGCATCATGAACATGAATGATTCTTCATGATTGTTTATAATGTTACATTGCCAAAACAAACATAACCTGTCCTAAACATGTCATAAGAAGCCTAACTATAAACCTTAAAGAAACAATGTAACTTAATGCGTTAAAATTACATTAAACACTAAACTTTGGAGGTCATGAGACCATTATAATTGTGTCATGAATTTTATTTTCACCACAACAACAGTGGGCCATTTTGGAGTTGGTGTTGTCATCAAAATGTTGTTAAGTGTTAATACTTTGCCAAAAGCTTTGGCAACAGGGTCGTGAAACGTTTTATGTATTAAGTGGTACAAGTTGGGTTTGTCAAGAAGAGGTCATTAAATGTTACAAGGCTGGTTTATTGAGAGGGATCAAGTACCAATGTGTGATTTAGGGACTTGTGGTAATATAAAAACAATAAACTTGAAGTCGAGAACGTTTTTCATGATATCTTAACCAAAGAATTTTACAAAGTAACAACACTTTTATGATGAGTCTGAATTGTCCCACTGTAGTGTGTAGTGTACTGTGAAATCAAGAAAAATATTCTTGACACAATTGTAATACTTCCGTATGTTTTGTCAGATGGCAGCAGAGTGAACACACTGTGGCTGGCAGTGATGTTCTGGAAGGTTTTTATCACCAGCTGTAGAGCCTTCCTGTTCTGGGCCGTGATGAACCATGCACATTTGTGATGTTTCCAGTCAGGATTCTTTCTATTGCTCCTCTGTAAAAGTTGATGAGAACTCGGCATCAGAATCTGGTCTTCCTTAGTTTCTGTAGGAAGAAGAGCCTTTTTGTTTTTACCAGGCTGGTGATGTTGATTCACAGGAACCTTAAACTGTTCACCAGCTCCACCTCAACTCCACTGATGTAGACAGGGATGTGTGGCTTTGACTCCTTCGTTCTGAAATCAACAATTAGGTTCGTATTTTCCTGACGTTGAGCAGTAGTTTGTTCTCCACTGTGAACCACTCTGCAAAATTGTTGATTTCCACCTAAAATTTCAACTGTCATCACTGTTTGAAATGCTGCCAGTGATCGTTGCATCATACTTCACTATATCGTATGAGTAAGATGGTGCTGAATGCTGAGCCCAAGTTAACAAACAGCATCATGACGTGGCTGCTCGTGTTCTCCAGGTATGTTCAGATGTACAGTAAAGGGCAGTAGATATGGCATCCTCTGTGAATCACTTGGTTCTGATAGCATACTGGTGAAGGTCCTGGCTGACAGAGATGTTGTCTTTGATGTGCCTCTTCAAAAAAATAAATAATGAATGAATTAACTGTACATTTTGCAATGTAGCCAGAAATATGTTCAGTTGCACTTGTCCAGTAGTGATGTCCTGTCACATTACAGTGTACACCACTTTGTTTCTAAGCAGCCTGAAAATTCTTCTTTGTCTCTTTAGGTGACCGCACTGACAGTTGCAGGTACCCAGTCTTTATGTGATAACTGTTTTTGTCTTTCAGCTCAGGTTACCAGAGAGACAGAGACCCAGAGAAAAAGGAGCCTGCCGGAGCAGAGGGGACAACATTAGAGCCAGACTGTCTTCGTCGGTCTCACTCTGTGCAGTGGTTGGACCTCGGTCAGTCGCTGGTGTTTGCTGATCTGGTTGAGCAGTACAACACCCTGCTGTGGACTCTCTGCAGCAAAGCCCTGTGGCTGCAGCTTCAGATGCCACAAGCTGGATACTCTGCAGGAAGCATCAACCTTCAAGACAGCTACAGGGGGTTCCAAATCCTTCACAGGATCATGCAAGCTTCAAAGACAGGTATGATGATAATGTATAGTCACGTTCTGAACGGTGTGGAAACATTTACATGTCCTACAACACAGTGACTAGTAACTGCAACTGCCAATACTTACCGAGTAATTTCTTTATCTGTCTTTTAATTAATTGATTAATAAATAATTATCTAAATCACATACACTTCATATAAAGTATATAACTCACTGAGAGCGTCCCAGTTCATGTCATGGATTTTCTTGTTGAACTTCTATTTAATTCATGGGACTGAGTAAAATCCAAAAACTGTACTCCAAATACTTTTCAAGTGACACATTTTTGAAGTTTTGCCCTGAGGAAGCTTGGCAACACACCCTCATTTAAATAGCTGCTGCTAAATGGTTACAGTAATCAAATTCATAACAGGAAGACATTTTCAAAAATCATATCTCTAGTTATCACTCTCTGGACACCAAATGTTGTTTTTGTGTAGTATCAGTGCAGTTCTGTCACATCTAGAAGTTATTTGGTGTGGAGTGTCACATATTTTGTTTAGCATAATTTAAAATTGGATAATTTTTATCTTTTATCTTTCAGTGGATTTATCACACAATTCATACTTGTGCATCATTGTCCCATACTTTGTCCCTAACCCAAGTAAATATTATGGGGATTGTGAGAATCTGTAGTCCGTTGTTGGACTGATGAATGAATGACTACAAGACTTCCTGGGGTTTTGTGCTGTTTGTTACAGATCTAGTTCCAAAGGAGTGCAGAGTAATGCTCGAGGACTTCAGTCTGTACATGTTTGCCTATACAGCACATAGTCAGTGGGACCATGGTAAGTCCACACACACACACACACACACACACACACACACACACACACACACACACACACACACACACACACACACACACACACACACACACACACACACACACACACACACTAACATTACTCTTGTGTCACTCTGCAACATCCTGAGCTGAGTCTTGGAAAAATGTCCATGAATATTAGAATATGTTCATATGTCGTTTGCTTTAAAGACAGCAGTCGACTCAAGAAGTAAAAAGTCTGTGACAGTTAGGACTCTTTGGTGTCCTTTGGTCTTCAAGTAGTTCTGCTTTGATGTGTGTTTGGGCTCATTATCCTACTGTAGTATGAAACCTACTTCATGAACTCTCAAAGTTCCTGATTTTCACAGGTTTATGTGACAATATCAGAGATTCAATGTGGTCTCATACTTTTGGACCCCACTGTACATCAACAAGAGGCTGGCTACCCAGGATCATTAGATGATGGAAATAAAATAATGTTTTCATGTCAAATGAACTGCATTTAACGTGTCAAACAAACTAAACAAACTCACGTGAGTTGCTCACTCTCCAAACTATGGCTTTAAAGGAAACCAGTGCAGTTAATTTGACATGTTCATCACTCATCAAGAGCCTCTCACAGTAACAGTTCCTCATCAGACTGTCCTCACTGACCAGTGTCCAGGCTCTCCTCAGACACACTAGAGGTGGTGCTGTGTTGAATTCCATTTCAGGAAAGTTCAGATGAGTGTTGCGTTTGAGTTTTTTTCACGGTCTGCCTAACAAGTACTTGTTATACACAAGTAACAACATAATTGTTTGATTAGTAACTGTAATATCATCACTAAATTTAGGATCAGTAACACAATACACCACTGGGGTAAGTACAAATGTAATGTGTTACCTTCTAATGAACTACCCCCAGCATTTTAATCACAAGTGCTAAAATAAACCTCATTAATTGATTGATTAACAAGCCTTTATCAGTTTTCCTGTTGTATTATTTTGTCAAGCTGTATACCTCTCTCTTTCCCTGACTTTCTTCAGTGGTATGCAGAAGTATAGGCTCAGCTCTGAAAGACAAGTGTCTCACAAGTGTAAACCAAGTCAGGGACTCTGTGATCCCCTCATCTGAGCAAGATGGAAGCGTGATGATGTCAGTGACCATGGAGCACCTCCTGCTGCTTTCCCCCCCTCTTATGTCATCTTTGTGCTGCAATCACTCAAACAGCAGGTCTTCAGGTAAGATGACATCCACAGTATTACCACAACGTCATGCAGTCGTATCAACAGCACCAGCTACATCATTTGTGCATAATGCCATCTGATGTAATAAGCGTACTTATGTAGGTTCTGCTGCTAGGTATCTTTCAACCACAACAAGAGACAAAAGTAGCATGGGAACAGAGGAGCTTTTTCATCGTCAAGCAACCACTATTGCTGATGAAAATCTGTCCACGTGACGCAGACAGAAAAAAAAAATCAGTCAATGAAGATCTTTTGTCCCCCCATCCTGGATAAAATATGATTTACACCCACAGTATGCCAGAGTTATAGCATTACATCTGGTGTCTCTTCTAGTTGCTTTTGAGAACATTTGATGTAGTCATCCCCTCTGAAGGTGATGTCAGACTTTTCCCTCACAGATTGAAATTTTCAGTTGAGTTTGAAAGACTGGCTCATCACACCTCATATGTACTTTATGGACAGCACCCTTTAAAATGTAAATAAAAGAATTTCACCTCCACTTCTACAACTCCAAGGGGAAACACTGGATTTTTGATTTGTGATACTGTGTTATATACCGTAGATAAAAATGATTTGACTCAAGTGTATGCCTTCATTTTCTGTGGTTAGCCAGTGGCAATGCATGCAGCTACAAGTGATAGATATGGCATATTTATATTGGGGCAGAATTACAAGGCTCCTGTGCTGAGCACAGGATAATTGGTGGCAGTTTATAGCTTTTGCTAAAATAGTCTTGTTCCAATGTGAGCAAGCAGAGATGTGTTAAGATCAAAACCAGGAGCAAAGATGTACAGAGAGGCTGTGATGTCCACACAGACAGAAACTCATGAGGATTTTTTGGGAACAGTTGCACTTTTGTTGACTTGACATGGACATGATCCAAAAGACTTAAAAGCAGCCCTGTCAGAGACTCAAACTGTGTTTGTGTCACAGCCCAAGGACAGCTTGTCAAAAACGTGCATGGTCACCATGAAAAGATGTTCAAGACTGATTTAACTGTTTTAACTGTATGATTGTTTGAAGACTATAGATGACCATGATTTGCAATACTTGCTTGCAAATGAGAAATTTAGATGTGGATTTTTGCCAGGCTCCAAAATGATTTGCAATTACACGTTGTAGAGGATAAAAAAGCTCTCCATTGCAAATTCTGCAATAACCTACTTGGCCGCCATTACACTGCAGCTGTCATGGATCAAACTGCCAACCCTCAGATTCATGGCTGTCCCAGGTGTTATTCTGGTGTGAAGCCTCACATTTATTTAATGTGCTGTGCAAATTATTCAACAAGTAGCACTGTAGTAGTCAGAGGTAAATCGCTTAAGTAATTGTGGATGCATGTTACAGCAGTGAGCACAGTGTCTTAATTAACAGCTTCTTTTGCATTTAAATCATGTCTTCATGTGGACCACATTTCACCCACCTGTGTGATATAGCTTTAGAAATATATTGTCATACCAATCAATATTTTCTCTCCCCACTTTGTGTTTTGTGACATGTTGATATTGTAACTGCATTTCAGCTGGCTAAAAAGAGGCAGAAAATACATCTTGATTTTCATATTTGGCGGCAGTGTGATGATAATTATTATTTTATTGATTTACAGACCAAGTAACGATGTCCACCTCTCTGGTCTGTTGTCATGATAAAGCTGCTGTTTAGGTCTTCTATCTCTCTACCTATAAACACTAACTCACCACAATAGCAATATAACATCGCTCTCTCTCTCTGCCCCCTCCCAGGTAGCCTCTTCCCATCCCGACTCACTCTCCAGAGACTCACTGTTGGCTTGGCATTAGCAACAGTACAACTGTCTACAGTCTGGGTGATATCTAAGGCATACCAGTTCCTCTCCTCATGGAGCCTGAACAAATTCCTGCTCATAACACAGGGAGACCTCAAAGTAGGTTACTCTTGTATAGTGGTCACTTTTATATGTTTGAGATGATAGCGAATCCAACAATTACATATGTTGAGAAATCCTGTTTATCTTGATGGTACACACTAATTTTATAGGATAAGATCGAGATCTACATCAAACAAGTCACTGTGTGTGTATCAGTGTCTGATATGTAATCTTCCTCTGTGACGTAGAGCTCCACTGCTGTGTGAAAAGTATCAAGAAAAAGTTAACTTATACATACTTTATTTAAGTCAGCTTATGGTTGTGGTTGTCTTAGCTGGTCAACATCCACTTACCTTACAGATTGGCTCTTTGATTTGTAGCCCTCAAAGTGCAACGTGTTCTTTCTTTGTCTCTGCAGGTGCTGACAGAATCAGTAGAGATGATGGTGCGTCAGACTAAGTCACTGAAGATGACGTCAGACAGTGGCCATCATTCCACTCTTCATAACCACAACCAGCTTCTGCTGAGTCTGCAACTTGAAGCACTCGACAGTGCTGTATCCAAGCTGCAGGTGACCTCTCTGGTTTCTTTGAATTTCTTCCCAACTCATTAGATTGCTGACTCCTCTCCAAGTTCTTCTGGCAGAGCAGTGGAAGCTGTATTTAGTTTTTTTAGTTGTGAGGAGGATACCCCAGATTTTAGGATTACATGGATTAAAGAGCAAGACTGGCAACACATTAACAGTTTTCCCACAACTGACCATTGGCAGAGATGATGGACCTGCTGCAAATGGAAAGTAGCAGAGTCAACTGACAAAAAAAATTATGTTGACCTGTGTCCAAGGTCAAGAATGAACGCTCATACATTCAGCAGGATTGTATTTGACAGACTAAACAAAGCACCTCAGAAGGAAGAACAGTTCCTAAAATTGAGATAATAGTAGAAAACATTGAGATTGCCACATTATCCTCACTTGGAGAAAAGAATTACAGAACTGTCATCAAATTGGAATCAAAATAAGTCAGACCAATCGGAGTGTCTCCTATTTCCTTTAAGAGCTGAGAGCGCTGGGACATATCAAACAGCAGCACACTTACCCCTGAGGAACAGGGAAGAGACAGATAGAAAGACAGACAAATAGATAGATAGATAGATAGATAGATAGATAGATAGATAGATAGATAGCACTGTTGAGTGCTGCTTGCAAGCCAAATTGCCCCTCAGGCTGTTAAAACTTTCTCTGCTCTGAGCCTGATGCTACAGCTCTGTGTCTTTATCGGTCAGACCTTCTCTTCTCTGATGCTGAAGAACTTCTCCAGTGACTGCAAGAGGATGTCAGGGGAGATCTTTGAACGGACCATGCCTTCTGCTGTACACTGGAGACCCAGCCTCAGGACAGGTATGGAGCGTTTTTGGTGGGCAGTCTGTGACATGCAATCTATGCAATTTATTAATCCCTAGCAGAGGATGACTCTTAAAACTACTCGAAGCTTAACTTCTAACTTAAAGATACACACGTTCTCTATGAGAGGGACATCAGTTGGATAGTTTTTGTAGATATACTTGACAGAAGATTAATTTTAAGGCATCATTCACACAAAAGGTAATTGGAAGTGGCTAACCCAGCAGTCTCTGAAATATACAATATGTATATCAACGGTGCCTATAAAAACTTTTCAACCCCTTAATTGTTTTACCCTTTTTTATGAATGGAATCAGATGAGACTTATATGAGACTTATACAAAGTAATGTACATCAATTAACAACTAACAAAATAACTTATTGCATAAGTACCAAATTCAACATGGTTCCAGCCAGTTGGTGCTAGTGGTCTCACAATTAGTGAAACTGAGATCACCTGAGCACAGTGAATGTGTCTCAAGTGACTTTAGTATAAAAGCACCGATGTGTAGAAGGTCCAGTCACTAGTTAAACAGTCTTCCTGGCTAAATTACACCATGATAACGACAGAACACTCCACGCAACTCTGTGAAAAGGTTATTGAAAGGAACAAGTCACTGAACATCCCCTGGAGTTCAGTAAAATCCATCATTAAGGAATGGGTGGAATATGGCACATGTGTAAATGTAGCTAGATCAGACTGTCCTCACAAACTGAGTGGCTGTGCAAGAAGGAGACTAGTGAGGGAGGCCACAAAGACACCTATGACTACTCTGAAGGAGTTAAAATCTTCAGCAGCTGAGATGGGAGAGACTCTGCATACAGCAACTGCTGCCTGGGTTCTTCACCAGTTAAAGTGTTATGGGAGAGTGACAAAGAAAAAAAGGCACTGTCGAAGAAAGCTCATTAAAGCTTGACTAGAGTTCACGGAAAGGCTGGTGGGAGACTCCAAGGTCAACTGGAAGAAGTTTCTTTAGTCAGATGAGACCACCAAACACAGCACATCCACACAAACACACCCTCCCCAACATGAAGCATGGTGGTGGCAACATCATGCTGTGGGGATGCTTCTTAGCAGCAGGCTCTGGAAGACTTGTAAAGGTAGAGGGTAAAATAAATGCACCAAAATAGAGTGAAATCCTGGAGGAACTAGGAATAGAACTAAGACTTAAAATATTAAGCCTAACCCTAACCCTAACATATTTATTTTCAAGAAAGACAATGACCCGGAAGCTACACAGAAAGGGTTTAAAGACAACAAGATAAATGTTATGAAGTGGCCAATCAAACCTTGTGCAACCTGACAGAGTTGGAGCACTTTTGCACAGAAGAATGGAGTAAAATTGCAGGGTCCAGATTTGCAAGCCTGACTGAGACCGATCCACACAGACTCAGCGCTGTGATTGAGGTCAAATATACATCTACTAAATACTGACTTGAAGTGGGAGACTCGTGCCATCCCTTTTTTATTTATTTATTAATTTTTTTACAATTTTTGCAATAATTAATTTACATTATTTTGTCTTTGACATTCACAAGTATGTTTTTAATTCTGTGTCAATTGTGGCATTCGGATAATACTTCCTATGCCAGTGGGACCAGCTATGGTGGTTTAGCTAAGTTGATAAATTTATATATAATCCTGGATCAAACTGCAGAGTATCTACTTGCTTTGGTGGAAGTAGTTAAATGCAGCTTAAAGGGAAGTTTGGTCAGGCCTAGAGAATGGGGGCCCAGTGGGTAAATGGCAGTACAGTACTGATATCCACTGAACGGCGTAGTCATAGGTCAAACTTTCTGTCTGGGTTTCCAGGGGAATACTCCATCCATCTTTTGGCACTTGTATTGTGTATTAATAATTATATATTTCTTTGTTGGTGCACAGGTTTTCCCAGCAGTCCCAGTGAATATGCATCTCTGGCAGCTCAGACTGTAATTGGTCAGGTTTTAGAAGGTGTGGCACCATTGTCCGATGATGCCCGTGTCCAAGCACTGAGTATAACAATGACAGCTTTCATGGAAGCATGGATGGAACATATCCTGAAACAGAAGATCAAATTCAGGTATGTTTTCGGTGGTGGCATCATGCATTGATGTCATCCACAGTGTTGTTCACCAAAGTAATGACAGGATTCTACAGGATGGGGTGCCCCTGTAGCCAAATATTTAAGGTGCATACCACAAAGGTGCAATACAGAGACTTCAACTCCAATCCAGGTCTTGTTAGGCTCTTCCCATGTTTCCACTTCATCTGTCAATATACTGACTGTTTAGTCTACTCAGAATCAATTCAGTATCCATTAGGCCAGAGCAGTAAAAGTAATTCATTACTGTAATCACACTGATGTATTCAGTTCAGTTAAATCAGCTCAGTTAAATCTCTGATTGCTGTTGTTTTGTTGTTTCTCCTCAGTGTGCAGGGAGCTCTACAGCTGAAGCAGGACTTTGATTCTATCAGAGAGTTGATCCAGTCAGACAAATACGGTCTGTCAGCGGAACTCCACCAACGACTGCTCAGCCTCAGGTATCGTAATCTGTGTTTCATCCATTGACTGTATAAAATAGTTGCCAGAGCCACTGAGTCGTCTCCTGGCTCATCAAAAACAGCAAAGATGTGTAGTGTGGGTGCAGCTGAAGCAATCTTAGTTAGTTAAACAAGCCAACCTAGCTGGAAGCTACCAAGCTAGCCAATACTAACAAGTTACCTGTGTTCACACATAAAGATTAGTTAAATTCACCTCACATAATTTATAAGAGTTTGGCTATAAGTGCTGCTATAAGTGAACTTAAATCTTCCTGTGATAGACGCATCACTGTGATAAGTCTAAAGTCAAAATTATAAAAACTTAAATTAAATCATGACACAAAAAGGATTTGTTGTTGAGGGATCTGCTATTTTATGGACCAAAATTAACAAGAGTGCACTGAAGAGCAGGGTGACAGAGATTTCAGAGGACCTTGAATAAAAAGGTGATGATCATCTGCAGAGGGTTTGGATATTGAGTGTGCTGCTGTTTGTGTATGGGAGTGGATGATGGTGGTTAAAAACAAAACATATACTGTACAGTTGCTAACTGCTTGTTTTGGAGTATACCTGGTGAGCAGGTTAACGGCAAATGAGGCTGTTTTGGGAGTGGACTGTTCAGCGTGCTGTATTTCAGGAAGTACACATGTTTAAAGCTATGATATTAATGTTAATTGACCACCTTTTTTACTAAAAATGTAACACATTTTTGAAGGAAAAGCACTGTACTTTTCAATGAAGATAACTTTAAACTAGTCTTAACTTTAAAGAAATACACTCTATACATTGCTAATGTGGTAAATGACTATTCTAGCTGCAAATGTCTGGTTTTTGGTGCAATATCTACATAGGTGTATAGAGGCCTAGTTCTAGCCACTATCACTCCAGTGTTCTAATGGTGAAATGTGTTTGCTCATTGGCTCAGAAGGCTAATTGATGATTAGAAAACCCTTGTGCAATCATGTTCACACATCTGAAAACAGTTTAGCTCGTTACAGAAGCTACAAAACTGATCTTCCTTTGAGCAGATTGAGTTTCTGGAGCATTACATTTGTGGGGTCAATTAAACGCTCAAAATGGCCAGAAAAAGAGAACTTTCATCTGAAACTCGACAGTCTATTCTTGTTCTTCGAAAAGAAGGCTATTCCATGCGAGAAATTGCTAAGAAATTGAAGATTTCCTACAACGGTGTGTACTACTCCCTTCAGAGGACAGCACAAACAGGCTCTAACCAGAGTAGAAAAAGAAGTGGGAGGCCGCGTTGCACAACTGTGCAAGAAGATAAGTTCATAAGAGTCTCTAGTTTGAGAAACAGACGCCTCACAGGTCCCCAACTGGCATCTTCATTAAATAGTACCCGCAAAACACCAGTATCAACATCTACAGTGAAGAGGCGGCTGCGGGATTCTGGGCTTCAGGGCAGAGTGGCAAAGAAAAAGCCATATCTGAGACTGGCCAATAAAAGAAAAAGATTAAGATGGGCAAAAGAACACAGACATTGGACAGAGGAAGACTGGAAAAAAGTGTTGTGGACGGACGAATCTAAGTTTGAGGTGTTTGGATCACAAAGAAGAATGTTTGTGAGACGCAGATCAAATGAAAAGATGCTGGAAGAATGCCTGACGCCATCTGTTAAGCATGGTGGAGGTAATGTGATGGTCTGGGGTTGCTTTGGTGCTGGTAAGGTGGGAGATTTGTACAGGGTAAAAGGGATTCTGAATAAGGAAGGCTATCACTCCATTTTGCAACGCCATGCCATACCCTGTGGGCAGCGCTTGATTGGAGCCAATTTCATCCTACAACAGGACAATGACCCTAAACACACCTCCAAATTGTGCAAGAACTATTTAGAGCAGAAGCAGGAAGCTCGTATTCTATCGGTGATGGAGTGGCCAGCGCAGTCACCAGATCTGAACCCCATTGAGCTGTTGTGGGAGCAGCTTGACCGTATGGTACGCAAGAAGTGCCCATCCAACCAATCCAACTTGTGGGAGCTGCTTCTGGAAGCGTGGGGTGCAATTTCTCCAGATTACCTCAACAAATTAACAGCTAGAATGCCAAAGGTCTGCAATGCTGTAATTGCTGCAAATGGAGGATTCTTTGATGAAAGCAAAGTTTGATGTAAAATCTTATTTCAAATACAAATCATTATTTCTAACCTTGTCAATGTCTTGACTCTATTTTCTATTCATTTCACAACGTATGGTGGTGAATAAGTGTGACTTTTCATGGAAAACACAAAATTGTTTGGGTGACCCCAAACTTGTGAACGGTAGTGTATGTGTATGCAATGCTTAGTGGCATTGTTGCAAGCCACATAAATCAAATAACCTGCCACCTCTTATAGAATGAACAGTAGACAAATATACACTGGACATTGAACATCCTCAAGACACAACATGGACACACACACATTACATCAGCAAGTGACCTGCACAGTTTTTACACACCACATTGCGCACATGTACAACATTTCTGGACACAGGACTCTCTGGAGAGCTGCACTCCTGCAGTAGCAGACACATCCACAGCTGCTTATTTGGCATTTTTCATGTGTTTCATTCTCAAAATGGTTATCGTGGGTTTTTCATTTGACTCATTTGAATTTGTTACCTTTATCCCCGCTGGTAAATTAATGCAAAGGGGAAGAGATCTTATACCTGTGGTGATCATTTTCCATGCTGCTTTATGTGAGCAGATTGGGTAATCCATCTCTCTGTCTGCAGGGTTTTTCAGCAAGTGGACTCAGCAGTGGTGTGTCTGCTCCAGCAGCCGCAAGCCAAACCATACCTACAGTCCAGAACCTGGGAGCCTTTCACACGCTGCTGTGAGTATCAAACCAGTCAGAGAATTAAAGGAATTAAAGCATATTTAAAGTCTGGAAATTTGAACCTAAATAAGGCTTCATTTTAATGATCATATAAAGTGGAAGTGAGAAAATAGCTGTCAGTGGGTAATATCTGTCCCGCCCACAAACTGATTTGACATCCAATTTAATATCTTTTTTGTTGTTGCATGTCATTGGGACTGTTTATTCTGCACAAAGCACTTCCTTGAAACCCCTGAATGTGTGATCTGTGGATTATCTGTTGTAATGAGGACACTGCCCTTGGAAAAGCAAGTTGCTTTTAAGATTTTTAAATGGCATATTTCAGTGTATTTTTTGCCTTTGTTTGGGGAAAGGAGTCTTTTCTCAATTCTCACTTTATCAAACTGCATGCAGGAGTTCTGTGGGGCTCTTCACTATACAAGACTTCAGTGCTCTCCTGGCAGCATGACCCCAAGTTTCTACCATAAGTGGCTGTGTTGTGTTCTTGTGCCATGTTGCCAGAGCAGCTTGTGTCTTTTAAGCCTTAAATTCACTTCACATTTCACCACTTTGTTAAAAGATGCATGGGCAAATAGTCCAACAGTTAAAGAAAAATGGTCTTCACAGCTGCAATAAATGTAGAGATTTTTCCATCTACAATCAATATCACTGAAAGATTCAGAGAATCCAGTGAAATCGTTGGTTTGTGGCATTGCTGAAAGGATGAAACCAAGTGTGGATAACTGAGACCTTTGATCCCCCAGGCTGCACTTCATTAAAAACCAATATGATTGTATAGAGATATTACTATATAAAATGGGCTGGGGAACACTTCGGCAAACCGTTGTTGGAAAGTGCAGTCAGTTCGTCAATACATCTACAAATGAAAGCGACTGTAAGACTCATCCAGGCAAAGCTAAATTGAAACTCTGCCAAATTCTCTGGGCCTGAGCTCATCATAGATGGACTGACACCATGTGGGAAAGTGTGCTCTTGTCTGACTGGTCCGCATTGCAAGTTGACCTCTGACAACGAGACCTTGAAGAATTTTGGGTTGAAAACTTCAACAGTTGGTGTCCTCAGTTCGAGAATGCTTAGTGTCATAGTGGAATAGGGAGGGGTCGTACCTGTATCTAGTGACAGAAAGTCAGTATTTAATGCTGCAACTGTGTGACTCCTCAGGTCCATCCAACATCAGCAGAGACAGCATTGACGCAGTGGTGGGAAGCAGCATAACAAACCTGAGGTATATGGAGGGTGAGGACCTGACTCAGTCTGATCCCTCCCTTGTGACCACTGACCTCCCTCCTGTCGACCCGTCCACCCCTGCAGAGCCATACCTCGCTCCAAGGCAAGTTTTTACCACATTTCTCCTAACTGGAGGCAGCGATTCCTTAGTGATGTGTTTCAGAGTAGGCACTGATGCTTTATGCCTCTCCCTCACTTTAAGTACTTCATACGGTTCTGTGTTAGTGTTTTTTTGTGGGACAATTGTAAACCCATGTGTGCTGTTGCGATCAAGCTCAACTGTAACATATTTATTTTGTCCTCCCAGTGTGGCTCTGGGTAACGCTCAGCAGGAATGGTTGGACCTGAGGATCCACAGCAGCACTCGTCGTTGGAGGCTGCCAGGACTGCAGTGTCTCTCTAAGTCTGAACCCTGAACACACTCTGATCTGACGCACACTCTCCTGAATCACACTCAGTTCACATTATTCTCTCTGGCTTTTTGCTACGGTCTCAGCAAACATGGTATCGAGCAAACGTCATGACAGAGACGGTGAATGTTTTTGCAAATATGTGATACCTGTGGAGGTTCCTTTTGAACTACGATCACCTTTTTGTTAATCTCATATTTGTATAAATTCACAAACATTTTTTTTCACCACTTGTCAGTAAACATGTTTTCATATGTCTGAATAAAATAAACTATTTTATTTATATATTTAATCATTGTGGCTTCGTGATGAAATGTTTATTTTGCACACACTATTTTTTATGGGTGTATTGAGCATTCCACACTTTGCTGTGAGGCAATGGATTCAACTGGAATTTGGCTCTAAATATTCTCCATAAAATGCACCATAAAAGAAGACAGAAATGTTGGTGCACAACTCATAGCTCTTTAGCACTGGAGCAATTCATGTCAAGGCTCTATGGCTGAACTGCTCTTTTTAATTCTGTTTCCTAAATGAAATGTTTTCTTTAGAACTTAAAAAAATTGATTGACAGTTTCCTTCACTGTCCTTCATCAAAAAAATTGCCCACAACATTACGCAATCTAAGTGCAACCTAACAGGAGCTCACGACATGCACATCTATCAATAATTTTAGAGCCTTAAATAGAGGTTTAAATTGAAGTGAACTGACAGTACTCCACCGCCATCCAAAGGGGGGAGGGGACGATAATTGCATTCCTCATAATCTGACATATTAATTGGGTCGTTGTTCGACTGGCTTTGTTGTTATCTCTGTCCGCGTGTTGTCACCATGAAACTGCACTTGTCAAAAAATTGGAATGCACATTTTTTTTTTTTTTAATGTACAATATAGGTTCGATACAAAAGAATCCATCAAACACACAGTAACACTTGTATGTGTGTGAATAGAATACATACAGAATGGTATAAATTGCATACACAGTTGCAAGATTTCCTTCTGACCCAGTTTAATTAGTTAGAAAAGGAAGTGATCTCAGTGATTTATTAGAACTGTACATACTGTAACCATTGATTTTTTTTTGTGTACCCTTAACAGAAACTTAACCACGAATGATGATTTCTGTTTCTGCTCAAACAGAGCATGCTCATCATCAAGCTGTCACCATGCCAGTGACAGACTGTTTAGGATACATATATAGGAACACTGATGGAGAATAACGGTAGTATTAGCATAACTGCATCATGGCATCAAAACGAACATATCCCTCTACTGCTGAAAAAAGAAGAAAACCAAAGATGAAAAATGTTCATGGGATAAAGGTAAGGCATTTGTTCATGATTGTCATTATGGATGACAGTATTACTGATTGATGAGCAGCTGGACCCATACAAGTGTCCCGGAATACAAATAGACAGTAGACAATCTTGTCAGTTTGGCACTGTTTAAAGAGGCACCATGCTGTTTTGCAGAATTAATTCAAACACTGAATTCTACTATTTGGAATGTAAATGGGGTAATAATACAAACTCACATATATGTTTTTTTTTCTTAAGTGAATAAACAAGCTGTTCTCAGAGGACAATAAGGTCCCCAGAACACTGTTTGAAGCTAGGAAGGTGGCAGGGTCCGCCAGATATGAATAACAGTATGAGGCTGTGTTGTCCTTTAAGGTCAGTTTGTTTCTTCAGTCATGAAAACAAAGAGTTTGTTTATTTAGTCGTTTTAGCCATGAAAAATAAGTCCGTAAATCTCTTTCTGTGGAGAAATGAATAGTCTGTTGAATTATGTTTAACCATGTGATACACGAGTTAGGCTACACAACTTGAGTCAAACTTTGCCCTCTTCATTACATCAGTAGTTGAAGAAGTCAGTACCCATGTGTTGGACCACACCTATCTTGGACCTCAGCCTTTATTTTCATCTCTAATATAGCTATGTTAAGTTTCACAACTGCATCTTGCACAGCTGTAAGTATATTGTGCTGACTAAAATCTGTAGGCACACAAACATATCAGAAGCCAAAAAGTTTACAAATCCTCTTGATTTTAAATGCCACAAGGTTTTTGATAAACTCTGATTAACATCTTATGTGTTGTGTTCTCTGCCCTTTTCGCAGCCCATACATTTGAACTTCAATCACCCAATCGGTAAAGAAGAAGGGCAGGACACAGTAATCCAGAACTGGTCTCATCTGCTGTTTGTTTGGATCAACTAACTAAAATCCCAAGTATGAACTTACCACCCATTTAATGAGTAAAGGCTGTATGTCATGTGTGCCAGTTGACTACATAATCAGCTGGCCTGCTGTTACAGTAACATTCCTGAGAGTGGCGGCAGAGGACCAATTATTCCCATGTAAAAACTATGGCCGTGTGGAACATGAGATCAAATGATCACATCTTTTTGTAAGGGTTCATTTTAATTTTGGTTTAACTGTGTATATATTACAGTTATGGAGTGGAAAACGTACAGAGTCACTTTAATTTATTTGGTGTTATTCCATTTGTCAGTTTATTTTTCTAAGATTATATCACTATAAAATCAAGGTTTTCATGCTAACACAGAGCACCCTACAGCACAGTAGGATTTTTTATTACACAGGCCTCTGTAATAGGCCTCTATTGTACATGAAATATGTATTTGATATTTGTAAGCTTTGATGCCTCTTTTTCTGATGACAAGCATCTCTAAACAGCAACTGCATAGTGTGTTTAATAGAAGATAATCTCCTTGTTAGCCTTGTGGACTTTGTGGTGTGTGAATGAGTGATACCTATTTTTGCGTCTCTGTATATGATATCCTCACTACTTCCCCAACACAGCTATGCAGATAGAAAAAAAACCAACAATTCCCCCACGAAAGACACACAGGACTCGGTGTTTTTTTTTTGTGCAAACTGCAATACATTTTAATTCTTAACATTAACTTGGACATGCCCACTTATGAGGTGAGATGTCACATTTTAGGAGAGGTCGAATCTGATGTCTCCACGCATGTTGTCGAAACACTTCTTAGTCCAACAAGAAGAAACACAGACTGAGCCCTCCAAGATGAGGTAATGGATGAAGGCAGTGATATCTAAACTTTTTGTCTGACCTACTTTTTTTTTTAAAACAACAAACAATCGCAACCCAACTCACAACAGAGACTATAATCTTGAAAAGACCGACTTTGTACATAAATTAACGTTCCTGACCATTTTTACTGATATATCCATATCACACGTCTATTGTCTTGAATATTTAAACCAGCCTCTTCAAGGAGGCTGTTTAATAAATCACAGCTCTGTTGAAGCATATGTCAGTTTTACATACTTTATTAATGAGATCAAATTCATGCAGGTGGAGTACACATGCCTATTGTTTTTATTTCCTCTCAGTTAAACAATACACAGTTCAAATAGATCTGCTTCTACTTGCTTCTTTTATTCCCCATTGAAGTTACTCATAAATAATTGTTTGCATATTTCGGATGCATTTCAATAAGGTGCTGTCAGGTCGTTCAGTGGCGCCTGAAGTCGTGACTTTTGTGCATTTCACATGAGCCATGCTGGCATCTGGCTTAATGTTTTTTGTGTCTCAGTATTTTGGCATATGATTACTTTAAGCCCCACAAGCAAGTGGACATTTGTGCTGTCAAATGTTGAAATGAGAAGCTTAATTAAGATGGGTTAGAGAGGACATGCACTGCAGTCTGTAAACAGCGGCTAATGCATCTCCCTCTTGATTATTTTGAACGCCCTGACTGATAAATAAGCAATGCTCTGTTTGTGACTACAGTCAACTTGAGTTTTGTAAAGTTATAACAGCTCGTTGTTCACTCAGCTTTAGAATGACAGTGCAGTGGTTGGTTAGTGACCATTGGCTGTATACTACTTTTCATGATGCATTGTCGAACTATTTGAATCAACTATATAGGGTATATTAATGTAACACAAATGTGATTTTGTTGTGCGCAGTGTTGGGACCCACAGATGATGTCAGCCATTGTGGATTCCTAACTGAACTCAGTTTCCCAGAATTCTCCAGTCTTCGCAACTAGATGCAAATTTAGCTTTGAGCTACTTTTGCTCAGGGTGATCTCTCCTGTCAGTGAAACAAGCGGTGATCCACCATCTTGGATGTGAGTACAACCTTTTGATCTTCCATTTTGTTTGTAGTCCTCCTTTGTCCATGCTGTGTGGCGTGACCATAGTCACCATTTTGCTTTGGTTCTCACACACACACCTATATATAGTATACGTTCCGTAGATTGTGCGATTTCATTGTGCATTAAATAGAAGACTTTTGAACCTTCATAATGTAAATTGGATCTTATCATAATTAATAATTATCCCTGACAATCATTAACACTTAAACACTAAATCATCACAGTATAACACCAAGTCAGTTAAACTTCAGGAATATCAATCTGCTCATTTAAAGCACAAGTCATTGTGAATTATGATTATTAAAAATGACTTTGGCTTTGGTGCTAATGAAAGTGACAGCCGGTGTTTTTTTGTGTTCTGCGAGTGTCCTCGTCACTGTCACTTAGGTGGTATCTGCAACCCAATCAGGTCTCACAGCTCCTCCAGGATAACACATCCATACGTGCAGTCCCAAGAAGGTTTGCTGTGTCTCCCAGCACAGTCTCAAGAACATGTAGGAGATACCTGGAGACTGGCCGTTGCACGAGGAGAGCTGGACAGGGCTGTAGAAAGGCATCAACCCAGCAGCAGGACCGGTATCTGCTCCTTTGTGCAACAAGGAACAGGGGGAGCACTGCCAGAGCACTATAAAGTGCCTCTTCAGGCTACTGGTGTGCATGTTTCTGACCAAACTGTCAGAAACAGACTCCATGAGGGTGAGATGAGGCCCATTGTCCTCCAGTGAAACTTTTGGACCTGTCAGTTGGCATTTGTGAGAGGACACCAGAATTGGCAGGTTCGCCATTGGCTCACCGTTTTAAGAAATAAAACCGATAACTTCCCTTTATTCCAAGCCTTCATTTGTTTTTTTGTAGTCTTACAAATAATCAGCCATCTACAGAACTTGCAGTGCATGTTTTATGTATCAACATATGTTTTGGTTTAAGTGAGCCTCTTAACACTTAAGAGGAAAACATTTTCATACCAGCCCTTGTCTGTCTGACTAAAGACATTTTCATCCAATGAGGCCAACGCGTACTGCCAGGGCAGAAAAATCGCTGCACATGTTCTCTGGTGTTACATCCCTCCTGTAAATGCACCGATTTTGATGCAGTCTCACTCGTTTCATGTCGGCCTACTAATGACAAGTTACAGCATAAAACAAGATTAAACACTGGCGCTGCCTTTCACAGATGGAAATCCTGTTGAGGTGTTCTGCTTTCTGCTGGACAGGTCAGATTAAATGTAAGATTACAACCGACTGTAACATATATTTCCCCCCTGCTGCTTAGTGTACAAAATCAAGATAATGTGCAGTGTTTATAAGTAGTAAACTCATTTCACTGAAAAGACATGCCTTCTTGTATAAGGATAAATATTAGCACACCGTAGCCTCCGTCTGTCCGTCTGAGAGGTGGTGGTGATGTCACGTTAGTATGATTTATTTAGATTTATTCTTTGTCTGTTACACTGAGACAGCACATGGAGCGATAACTAAGATAGTTAGCTAGGAGTGTGCCGAAGACAGTCAAAGTAACGACTTAGTGTGACAGATTAAATGAGGAGAAGTCTGCTCATCGCCCAATTAATACATTCTGTGGAAATCTTTCACAGTGCTCCATTTTTTCTTCTAAGCTATAGTTTTATAGACTTAGTAACTAAATATATCTTTATCTCATCACTAGAATTAGTAGAAATACTCTGTTACGCTGTTGTGGACGTCTCCATATTTAAATAATGAGTTTCTTGTCCCTGAGGGCCTCTTTAGCTTCTGGAGCTTCTCCAGCATCTTCAGGAAAGGAAGGTGCGAGTTAGGGAGTGTTGCAACCTAGAACCTAGAACCTTGCTGCTTGATGGTGCTAAATACTCCATATATTACACACTGGACCTTTAACAGATCACGAGAATGAGTTTCTGAAGACATTTTAACAAAGAACAAGGGAATGCTGGAACAGAACTTTCATTCATATTTAATAAGCACTGTTTAATTTAGAAACTCTGACAGGAGTTTTGTGAGCCTGCTGCGTGACTTACCTGATAGACCCACAGAGCAGCAAAACATGTGATGTGGGTTTTCAAATCCGGACAAGTGTCGTCCTCTGTCAGTCATCGGATCAAACGGTTGTGTGCCCACCTCAACGAAACCTGTCTGAACGGGAGGAAGGGCAGATGCATCTGGCACATGAAATGGAAACAGCAGCTCACAGATTCACCTGGTTCCCAGGATGGGTTGGCTGTCGGCCAAAATAAATGAAAAGAAGCTGGTTCGCGGAAAAAAAAATTACCATAAGCAAACAATGAAAAAGTACAAATGAAATGAACAAGTAGAAAAATATATGAGAAGGATCAACACAATTATCAATTTCTTAATATTTCTCCCAAGCACAGTATCAAACATTTCACAAAATGTTTGCAGAGATGATATAAGCACTGATTTCAAAATTAGATTTGACTGTGATTCACAAAACCAAGAGCACATTTTTTTCAATACATTTTGATTTAGTTCAGTTTTTTTCTTTCTTTTTTTTATTTATTTATTTATTTTTTAATTTTTTTTCTCTTTCTGTCTTTCTTTCTTTTTTTTTTTTTACCTTTAACTTTTAACTAATAATTTTTTCCCTCAACATAACATTTTGCAAATTGACTTGCATTTCCATTATGCTTTTCCAGTCTGCAGACTGCTCAAAGCGCTTTACACCACATTCACCCGTTCACACACTGATGGCAGAGGTTACCGTGTGAGGTGCCATCAGGAGCAATTTGGGGTTTTGCTATCTTGATCAAGGACACTTGGACATGCAGCTGGGGGAGCTGGGTATTTCAGCCAGCCAGCGATTACTAGACAGCCTGCGCTACCTCCTGAGCCATAGCTGCCCCTTGTAAAATGCAGCAGTTGATTAGTGGATGATGCTAATGTTGTGCCATTTGCCAACATGAGCTAAACATGTAGCAAGAATAATTCAGACCTAACTTTTCTATTTTTCACAAACTGCACCGGGTTAGAGTACCTCCTCTCGAGTAAAATCCAACTGGAAATGAATTGCAGTGTATCCCACTTTATCTAACATGTTATACGCTCTTTCCCTGGATGACCTGTTAGTTAAATGGTCTAAGTAAATTTAAGTTCCGTCTGTTAATGAATTTCACAGCGTGTACAAGTATCTGGGACTCTCACTTTCCCAGAAGGAAACAGGTACAACCGATCTATCTAACAACACACGTTGCTGTTAACTGGAGTAATGTCTGCTGCTCCTCTCCATGTCGGTGTGGACTCCAGCTGTGACACACAGGCAGCAGAGGAGAGAAGAAAGGCGTTGGAAAGTGCAACTGTAGAGGACAGTCGATTGGCGCATCTCTAATCATTATACATATTTTTAGAAATTAAATGCCATCCCTTCCAGTTGTGCATACATTTTCAGCACTAGCTGCTTCAACGAAATACAGCACACTTAAAATGAATAAATGGAATCAAATGGCTCAAAATCAGAAGTTCAGTCACAAATTCATCTCAATGCACATTTTCACTGCATCATTTCACTAAGGCATCCAATATCAACTTCCTCTGTTTTCTTTGTCAATATCAATATGCATTCAAGTCATATGGAATTTGATTAAACAGAGTACTAGGCAACATTTTAAAATATTTTGACACAAGTGTATGTCCTGGTTTGTGGTTCTTGAGTATGTCCAGGACCCAGGGAAAATCTGACTTAACGTTGACTAGAGGATTCCTGTAGAACATACACAACATGTAATTACGATTTGCGACCTAAAGCGTTTGGCTGTTATGGTTGTCTGTTTATGTATTTAGTCAAAGAAGCTAAGAGAGCCTATCTTGTGCTGCACATGATTGAATGCACCAGTTTTGGCTGGTGTAGACGTTAATCACCAACGCTGCTCTGACAGACAACAGCTGAAATGCCTCCTGTGTAGACACACCGTTAGCTATTAGTTTCCAGTTGCTTGATGTGTCTCTGACTGAATTCAAGCTGATACATAAAAACATCATCTACGGCCCACACACCAGTGTGGGTTTATATCTCAGCTAGTCACATTTCTAAGATATTTATAAAAGCCCCCCCTGGTTACACAGGGATTGACCATGAAATGATTTGAATCTGGTTGTGGACCTTTGTTGCATATCTCTCTCTCCCCTCAACTCCTGAAATCTCTCCACTGTCATCTTTCTAAAAAGGCATAAAATGCAGCAGAATACAGTAAAACTGCTACCTTTTTTTTCCTGTGCGGTTTTTAGCCTTTATTCAAATAGGACGTAGAGCTTGACAGGAAGTGTGTGTGTGTGTGTGTGTGTGTGTGTGTGTGTGTGTACGTGTGTGTGTGTGTGTGTGGGGGTGGGGGGTTGATTTTATTTTATATGCACATATTAAACACTTCGAACAGTTGTGTAAAAATCCTTGGAAAGAGCAAGAAGACATTATGAAACTTGGACAAAAGTACATTTCAGAGTTGTGATCTCCTTGACCTGGCTAACCTGGCGGCCCTCCCATGCAGTGCCTCCCAAACGCGGAGCTATCAGCTCTATGCAAAAATATGCAATTAAATAACAAGCAACCTGCTTTCAAAGAGAAAATATGACTAAGGAGGCAAGAACAAGCTTTTCCTCCATCTGTCCCTTCTACCACCTCACCTCCTGTGTCTGTGTGTGTGTGGCCAAATGCACTCATTTAGAAAAGAGAGCTGAATGTTTATTAGCTCAAATGCTAACGTGCTGAACCTATATTCTAATTATTCTAATTGGTCCTTGGCTTGCTGCCATTTAGCCGTTCTTGTTGTCTTGTTTTCTCTGCTCCCTGTTTTAGTGTCAGAAAACAGAATATAAATAGTTCAATATTTCTCCTTCGATGTCCTTTAAATGTGAGTCATCGCTGGCTTGATGTTAGTGGGAAGTCCTCACTGAGCTGCAGCAACTAGGTTCTTCCTGCAGCAGCTCCATTTTTTTCCAGACAGTTTTGTACAATGACAGATAAGATTTCATACACAACTAGAACCTGATAAACATGTCTGTGATTGCTGCGTCTTTTCTAAATAACTGTGACTGTACATGTGTCTATCTGCAAAATGTGCGTGTAGAAGCGATTGCTGCATCTATAATACTCATTCTCCTGTAAATGCTAAATTTGCACTCATGCTTTCGGGTCATTGCTTCGCCAAACACTCTCAGATGTGTAAAATGTAAGGTTTGGTCATCCCAGCAAGCTCAGATGCTCATCCAACCATTTATCATTATCATCATCATCATCATCATTATCATATAAACTAATAATAACCTGTTAGTACTTGGATTACTTATTTTGTAACTAGTGATGTAACATGTTAGGTTATCATAAAAGAAGATCCCTGAAGCATTTTAACTGTTGCCGTTTCTCCCCTGCTGCTCAACAGGCAGCTGCGTACCAGCTAATTCAATGCAGCGAGATGGCAGAGAGGACAGCGTTAACTTTGTGGAAATATTCCTCTTGTTTTGAATTATTGGGAGAAAAGGACAAACACAACATCATGGTGAAATGCCAGCTGTGCCTAGAGGATAAAGTGCTTGTCACCTGAGAGGACGACCCGGTCTCACCTGAAAATGTATAATAGCTACGTCGGTCCACGGGGCAAAATGTAGGAGTTTCACAATAACACCTCTCAGATCGTGAGATGTCTACAATTTTTTGGGCCTATTCTTCTCTATTGCCTGCGTCCACGTCACGTGACCGTCGACTTTCTTGCTGCAAGAACAAAAAAAACTTGGCCGCCATTCTTTTCATTCAAGTGAAAAACGCAATATTTTAAGACAGGTGTTACATTACATTGTGTTTTGATAATATTTGTATTGAGAAATATGCACTTTATTTTCATAAAGAAGTGAATGTATGTGGTCTTTACTTTGTTAGATTTTATGAAGATAATTGCAGATTTCACCAGATAATTGTGGGGTTATTATGTGTGATGATTTACACCTGAATCATTTGTATGTAGGAATGTGTTTTGGAAAAAAAAAAAAAAAAAAGCCCATGCACTTTCATCTTATTAGTGCTTTTATCATTTCTATGTGAGCACTCACAGTTTATGCTTTCATTAGTTGCAATCAAACACCAGACACTAGGCTATAAGAGCACATATTGTTTTAATTGTAACAGCTGTGTATAATACTGTATGCCTCTGCATAGTTCTCAAATAAAGAACTGTACATTATATCGCAGCTGTCATTAATTCCTATTATTAGGCTGCAGAGTTATCGAGTGTAGGCTGTAAAGAGGCTACAAATGATCAGTCGATACATTCAAAGGCACATGAACATTGGCTGCACGCCTTCTGGACCATATAACTGCCATGCACAACAAGTAGCAAAGGGGTTTTACCTTCATGTTTGATAACTCTGAACTACTCTATAGACAGTTATGTAATGCATTACTTTTTAATGGCTGTAATCTTCTAAGTAACGTTACCAAATGCAGGTAAGGACATTTTCCTAGTGTCCATACCCAAAGCTAATCTTATACCATTGCACGTCAGCTGTATAGCATGTCCATCAAGGCTGCTTGTTAATTGAGCATGGCTGTTTTTCTGCATTTCCCTGAAATCAACATACAGCATGCTGGTCGACTTTGGAGGGATGTTAAAAGCTTGCTCTAAATACAACCCACCCCAGTCTTAACGGGTGCGAAAAAAAAGTTTGCAGATTGTACCTCCCAGCCTGTGAATCCCGGCTCATTTTTCCCAAAGAAAGAGTGATTTGAGGCAGTGAAAGGTCACATTGGCGCTCTGTTCCACTTTACTGACACAGTTAGATAATGATCGACAGGCTGAGCTATAAAAAAAAGAAAAAAAAAACCTGCCACTTTCCCTTCCCTTTCTGTCTTTGCAATTATTTTAGCCTATATGGAAAGGGATACAGAAAGAACAAGAGAGAACTGAAAGAGAAAAAAGGGTTTGTCAGAGGCAGAGCCAGTGCACATGAGGTTGCCAGAGAGATGAACCTTTCTCATTAGAAGTCACTGATCTGTTCTTCTTGAGTTACCTATACATGACCTGTAAAATATGATGATTCGGGTTGTCAAAGTAATAAGTTGATTTCCATTTATTCATTGTACAAAAAAATAAAGCATTGCAGAAGTCAGGCTATGATGCGCTTTGACCACATATGCTATTAAAACGTGTCCCCTTTCCATTCCGTAGTAGATTTGTAAACATAGCAGCTGATGGTTCCCAGAGGCTCCAAAACGTTGCTTTCATACTAAATGGAAAATTGACATTTAAAGTCCCACTCCAGTCAGCATTTCTTGCTGTCTAACGGTCAACAGAGGTTCTTTCTCAAACAGGGATGGGACTGTGGAACAGTCGGAGGTAATTTTTACAACTACAACAAGATTGCCGCTCTAGCAAGATCAACACGGATGGCGTGGATAGCAATAGCAGGCATATAATCTTTGTGTACAATTAGCATGAATATCAACGAGGATAGTGCTAGCTGCCACTCTAACATAAGTTCTTTTTGGGTATTTAGGATCTGTTATTCACGGTCAAACTGTTACCTCTGAGGAGCTGGCCCGGCCAACTTTGGATACTTCACTTGCACATACACATACACTGGTACTATGCACTCGCAAATACTTTCATGCCCTGCTGCAAAAACATACGTTCAGGCTTGCACATGTATATGTACACATGAGAATGCATGTCTGAGTGAGACAGTATTTGCAAGTTGACTTTCTAACCATATGAGAGGGAGAGTGTATGTACCAGTGTTTTTTTTTTTTTTTTTCAGCACTCTGTGACCTGAAAAGAAATCACTCAAGTGAGATTCTTGGCTATAAAATTGTTAAAGGAAAAATAATGATGAATGACAAGAAATGTTGGCAACATTCAGTTATGGAATGAAAGCAAATACAATACCAGGTTCAGAACAAATCTGAGGTACTTGCACTTTACTTGAGTCCTTTCTTAGAATGCCATTTTCTACTTATATCGAGACCACAAATTCAGAGGGAAATAATGTACTTTGTGCTGCACTGCATTTGTCTGACAGCTGTAATCACTAATTACTAACAAAAAGGATTTATACATATATACAATGTATTAAGAGTTTAGAAATGTGATGTTTTGTTATGAATCAAACTAGTCAGCAGTATATTCAAGTCAATTAATCACTTAGTCGATTGGCAGAACATAAATTGGCAACTATTTGATTGTTCACTACTTTTCTGCTGCTTGTAAAGTACATTTTCCTGATTGTATTTACATTTACTCAAATAAAATTCTCAGTGCAGAGCCAGTTCCACAGCATGTTCACTTTCAAAAGAAACTTGGTTACTGGTACTGGATATTTACTTTGCTGTAGAGTACAAACTGGTTCAGATGACCATGAGCTACATCAGGCTTCCTTTGGGTTTACATGAACTTACACAATATCTGCTGTAAAAACTAGGATGTGACAAGGTCCTGCAGACACGCCAACCTTGAAGAAAGTTTCTGAGTACCCCTTTATACTGAAAGAAATGATCAGATTATGTATACTGTAGGTATGTGCGTCATCATTATTTTTCTTGCCAGAGTTTAACCTTAACAGCATATAATAAGCTCATTTTTAGGGGAACATTGTTGAGCTGCTACACACAGTCACTTAGACAATAACAGAGAACAAGAACAGAGGAAGAACAGAATTTACAACACAAACACTGTATATGTGTTACAGAAAAATTCAAAAGGAGCTGCAATACAGAAAGACAATGCAAGCATATTTGTCCACTCCACAAAGTTTAATATAGTCCAAATACCTTTAACATTGTTGTTATTGTTATCTAATAGATTAGTCTAATATTCCTTCCAACTAAATCTCAAAATGTTATTTTTTAAAAATGTGTTCATATTTATTTTCAGCCTCTTTCGTTCTATGTTTTATGAATTCTCTAGATAGTGTATTTTTCTTTCTGCAGGCATTTTGAATTTTTTTTGCATTGCTTTGTTTTATTGAACAATTTTTATCATCTAACAATTTGTATACCCTTACCACTATTTCATTTGCCTTGTCAAGGTTTTCTTCTTTATATAACATTTCCAAATTTTGGTTTGGTAATTCAGTTTTTAAAGCATGGTGTCAATGATCAGTAATCCACCTGTTGCATTGTTCTCTGTAGCATATTGTCTCTCAATGTGTAATCCTGCTGGGTCTGCTGATTTCTGGATAAAGGCGTAAACTGTCCATTGTACTGATGATCTTCAGTTGGTTTGTGGTTAACTGGATAATGCAGGTCTATATTAACATCCCCACAGATGAACATGACCTTTTGATTTGACACTTTAAATATTTCTTCAATCCATTCCAGTTTACTATAGACAATCATATGACCAATCACAATTAAGTATTTAAGTCCTCACAGTGATATTAGAAATGTATACAAGCTTTGCTATAAGTGTATTGTATTAATGAATAAAACCTGAGCTAGCAGCTTGTTTGCTGTCCCTTGCAGATAGAAAATGACCTGTATGCCTTGAATTATTTGATAACACAAAGTACACACACACACACAGATCCCTATCTGATTGCTTAAGGCAGGGAATAAAGGTGAGGAGACCACGCCAGCTATGTCTCATCAAAGGACTCTTATCAGTGTGGTCTTCCTCAACAATCATCATCATCGTCATCATCATCATCTGTCAACTATGATGGGGCCCGATGGAAATCCTGAAAATCAAAATAGCTCAGTGGTTTCACTTTTAAACTCTCTATGGGAGTGACAGAGTCGCTAAGAAGCCACTTGCGGGTCGTTGACCCAACCGGCCTTCATGTGGGATGTTAGGTCTAGGTGAGCCCAGGTGTGAATGCTCGTTAAGCTGTCTGGGGAGGAAACTTAGTACAGCACTTTGGATTTGTGATAAGTAATGTCATAGGCCACCTCCTCTGTTCAAAGCAGTCGCTTCAGTTTGACATTAGATTTTACTCCACTTTCAAACCATCATCGGGTCAAAAAGCCTACAACTCCCCTCTGGTTAGTTAGAGCCGAGGAAGCCTCTTGGCTGAGCGGTGAAATGCCTTCAAGAAACTGAAACAAGTCCAGTTGCCTAGGACCTTGTGATGTTTGTCAGTCCCTATAGACCACTGAGTGACTAAGTGTGTGTTGTATATGAAGACCTCATAAACACATTTGTGCCCATACACCACAATGTTCTCACAACCCCACACAGCTTTGATATATCACATATTTAATGCATGCATGCTCTGGAGGTGGAATTGTGTTTTGGAAGTGAGATTTGTTGTGGGTCCTTTCCTTTCTTATCTTAATTCCTGTCTGAAAAATGTAGTGATACCTTACCAGATCAGGTCAGATACACCCATGTGCCCCTTTAATACGCAGTAAGAACAGCAAGATTGTGTTTGGAGCTCCCGCCCTACAAGGTCCCCCCTCCCCACACCCCCCTGGTGATCAGCAGACATGATCGGCCATGTCCAGACCTTGGCGCCACCGCTGACCCTGCCAGCATTGTGTTCAGCCTCTGCAGGGCCTGGCAGATGCAGGTGTGAACTTGTTGGCTTGGGACATATGCTGCGTGTCTCTGAGGCCATCTGAACATCAACATCCACAGCCTGCTCTCTCTGCTCCATCACTTGACCCTCACCATCTGCCTTCCCTTTCGTCCCTCAGTCCTTTCCTCCTTCCTCCATCCCATTCTCCTTCATCTCATTTCCTCTCTTTCTCTCTGTTTCTCCTTTTCCACACTGCATCTCAGGGTCCTTCTTTGACTTGTCAGGCATCTCCACTCATGTCCCCTTCAGTGCAAAGCACATAGAGAAAATACGAAAAGACTGGAGACAGAGACAGAAAAGCTGTGAAAAGCATATCTAAAAGCACTGCCTTTTGTTCGACTCTGTGCGAGTTGCTGCTTGTTGTATGTGAAAAGGGCGAATCAGCCCACCACAGATGGCTCCAAAACACTCTTCTGAATGGTGGTGTGGATACAAGACAGCGAGGCATCCTTCAACAGAGCAGGAGCAGCAGAAAACAAAATCCACATGGACCTAGATGGAGGTAAATGAGAGGCTCCTGTAATAAAAATCTGACACTTAAATAAGGCCTTTTCCAGGCCTGGAAAAATCGAGATGGTGTCTCAATGAGTGGCCAGGTGAATTTATTAATTATGTGTTAAAACCCCACAGCTTTGGCTAGATCCTACTGTTACGACCCCATACAAGAGATTCTCCAAGCAAGTTGCAGTTTAAATGAAGATCATTTTATTAACTGAACAGCAACCAAACAAAGGTAAAGAAACCCGAAAGGTATTGTAAATTAGTTTTGTAAATACTTCTGTTGTTTTTCTTATTAGTTTTTCTGTTGTTATGCAAGAGGACTAACAACAAATCTCTCATAAGTGATGATGCTCCCATTGTTGTATTTGTTAAAAAAGACTCCGCTAGCCCAATTTTGGCTGGGATCGGCTCCTGACCTCCTGTGATTCTGCAAAGAATAAACGATTACAGACAATGGATGGATGGATGGATGGATGGATGGATGGCTTTGCAGGCCCAGGGAAGTAGCCAGGTTGACAATCCTTTGCTCGGGTCATAGTGGCAGCCATGTGACACATTTACACCTGTAATTGGACGCTGTTTCAGCGGCTGCAGTGGACATGCTCCTAGCCTTAACCAGCGTTAATCCTAGTGTTAATTTTATATACCTGACAATTTGTTTTTAATCATCAAATCTTGACTGGGCCATCAACACACTTTTCTCTTGTCTGACAAACTCAAAAAGAAAACATTTTTCTTATACATATTGCCTAATTTATAAATAATTAAAAAATTGTGTATCAAAACAAACAATGCAGGTTAATCATGCTCTCTGATGCCACTTGACCAGCAGCTTTGTAAACATCATGGAGGCAGATGACAAAACCCCCTCTCCAGCCAGAGTCTGTTACCATTCTTTCTCAACCTAACAATGGGATATGGTTAGCTATCAGTGCAGGTAGGCTACTTGAGCTACACTGTGGCCTGACATGCACCTCCCAGAAATGCAACTGCACATCTGAGTGATGCGGACTGCAGAGGAATGTGATTGGTCCACTCGGTAGCATCACACTTTCCAGTTTCTCCTCTGATGCTTAAAGGTGTTGCTAATAACAGGGATTGATACCTGTTGTTTCCCTAAACACTGCACTGATCAGCTGTTGATCCCTGACCAACTGGCTTCTTAGATTATACTCCACCTCCAGAGCCTCTCTGTGCTAGACACGCCCAGTGTCTGAAGTGCGAGGATCCCCTCAGCGAGTGGCCTGGTGGTAAACGATGCCATGACGAAAACCAAGCTGATTTTGCCAGGTATGTATGTGAACATGGCCCCGCCCTGCAGACACTCTGCCTGTCCACTCTCTGTAGTCCAGAGACACAGCTGTGAGCTGAATGGGTCGGCGAGTTTAAAGGGGAAAGTCAGCAGGCTCTTTGTAGAGCCTATGGGCAAATAAGAATCAGCTTTTGTTATTACACCAGAGGCCAAGCTTGGTGGATGACATAAATGTCCCAGATTGTACTGTTATCCATTCAATTTCAGTGACAGCTTACTTTTGTAAATAAGTTTTTAGTCCAAAGTTACAAAATGCATGTACAGAAAGATAAAATAATTATAACAACATAACAGAAAACACCGCAAAAATCACCCAGATGGAACTGTTGACAGGACATTTTTCTAACCACAGTACTGCAAGCTTAAAACATCAGCTCCTTTTAAAGTTTCACTCATCTGCCAAAATACATTTGCACTGAAATATTTTGGAATGCTTACGGCAAATATTGGCACTTTCTATTGATTACTCACAAAGTTTGCACATAATTCGATTTTTTGATCACTTGGTTGAATATACAGCACTTGACAGGCATATCATAAACACATTTTGTATGGGGAAATGGCCTCAGCAACACCTCGAGTCTTTCTGGTTTAATAAGCAGTTACAACACTGAATGCAAGGTCAAAAATTGTAAGTCATTTACATCAAGCCTGAAATAAGGAATATAATTTGTTTATGTGAAACAGTCATACCAAAGCAAGTATTTAGCTCTGCGGCAAAACTGAAATGGCTGACAGACCTTTTCTATTTCTGTACCAACAACAACTGCAAATTCAGAAAAGACACTTAACACGCTTTTGTTATGACTTTCGCATAACCTTTGCAACTATGGAAATGACTTTAAAGTGTTTCCTCCAAAGCATATGATTTTTTGTTGGTCCTGTGTTCTTGAGCCAACACCCTGTGCCCTGAGCCCTAAAACAAACAAATAAATGACACAGTGAGGAGGAAAAACAAGGGAGAGAAGTAAGATTCCATCTGTCGGAATCCTAATGAGGCTTCCCAAGCTGCAACTGTGTCTTTCACAACTCCAGAGGTGAAACTCTGAGATCCACCCCAAATGGCTGGGGAGATGACAAAGGGAATTGTGTTTTTTTTTTTTTTTTTTTTTTTCTCCTACTGCCGGGGAGGGACGGATGGAGGAAAAAAACAAAAAACAAAAACAGAATGTCCACCTGCACACCAGGCATGGGCTGGACTGTTTCTGGAATCCAACCAAGGGTAAAAGATCTGAACAGATGCCTCACTCACACCACCTGCCTGTCATATTTACAGAGAGCAAAGGTCAAGTGGACAGTAGCATTCTAGCACAGCTGTCGCCTGTCAGAGGGAATTTAATTTTCATCATGTGTACTTCTGCTCGATTATAATGGGCCATGCATGCTCGCACAGCCCGGTCTGAAATTCAATTTCCATACCCAGGACTCCCCATAGTATGCAATCTGAGACCTTATTGTTTGTGTGGGCTGAGTAATTGGTTCTACCTGAACCGGTATAACACACGATCTTTTAACTAAAGCTTTTCATTTTTTCACATGAGATCGGGGTTATCTTTGAGGTGTGATGAAAAGCAGATGTTTTACATTAATATCACATACCTGAGATCTGACTCTGGAGATTCTAATCATTCATTTATCATGCATGTGCCTGGCTGTCTCATGAAAGGTTTGATTGTGCATGCATTTTTAATACCTAAGGGTTTTAATTTCACCTGTGCATTCACTTTTCTTTCGGCACAAAATACATTTTTGATCAATAGGCTATTGTACTGTGACATCAAAGTGAAAGATGCATTTTTAATCAAGGAAAAGTATCCATATTTGCGAAGTGAATTGAAAAAAAAGATTACTGGAGATTAATTGAAGAACAAATATCACCAAACGCTAAATTTAGCATTCAACCCAGAATTTCACCAGTTACTTTTTTTTTTTAAGCAGTCGAACTGAAAGTTTCATCAATCAAGATAAAAAACTCACTTAGAAGGTCGAGAGATGAATTCTTCTCCACCTAGCACTCGGTGTTGACACTCGTACAGCTACAATTGGAAATATTCAACCCCTTCACCGGAAAAGACATTATAGTGATGTGAATCAAAGTTAAAGCGAAACTCTCACCAAAACGCAACCTAGTCTTTTTTTGTGAATGTACCGGGGTCAAACCTTTGTATAAAAGCATAATTACAACAAAACAGGCACTTTTAAGATTGACTGTATTTTCGTTTTCGGGTCAAACTCATTTTCAATGGGAGTGCTGTGGGCAAATTAGCGACAGCATCAAAATTCCTTCTTTTAAAACACTAATAAGGCTCAACTCAACATGAAGCTTTGCTCATAGTATCACCAGGGTCTCTACACATGAACACAAGCATTGAGAACATTGTCTGTGTAGACAGAGTTTACTGAAGTTTTTGAACAACTCACGTTAGCAGCCGCTTGTCCCACTCACCGCCGTCCTGCCAGTGGAGAAGTGTCGATTTCCAAATACGACGCAGCTTGGAGAAGAGTTAAGGTGGACCGCTACTGTCTTCTGGCAACAACTATCCACGCGATATCTCACGTGACTTTTCCAGCTTTTGATTTTTAGTATTGTTTCTTGTTCAACTTCAAGGTCAATATTGTTTTTCGCTAACAACAAAAAAACAAAGTATCTGCATGGAACTAAGCTTTAGTTCTATTGGAATATTTGCCCATTCTTCATGTGCAAAAGCCTCAAGCTCATTGATGTTTGATGGCTTGCGTGCTGCAACTGCCTTCTTTAAATCTCACCAAAGATTTTCAGTGGGGTTCAAATCTGGTGACCGAGAAGGCCATTCCAGGACATTCCAAGATTTATTTCTCAACCAAGCTTTGATTGATTTGGCGGTGTACTTGGGATCATTGTCTTGCTGGAGAGTCCAATGATCACCAAGGTTCAATTTCTCAACAGAGGGCATCACATTCCTCCTTAAAATGGCCCGCTATTTCTGAGAATCCATGATGCCAGACACATGGTCAAGATTTCCAGTTTGTGCAACAGAAAAAACATCTCCACATCATCAGTGACTCACCTCCATGTTTGACGATGGGGATGGTATTCTTCTGGTCTGGTCACACCAGACACGCAAGACATACCATATCTTGCTATTTTGCAGTAACACAGGCTTTTTCTTAGTTGTCCTTATTAAGTTGCTGATGGCTCTTGATGATAATTTGGACTTTCTCCCATGGCCAGGAAGGTTTGCAGCAGTGCCATAAGATTTAATCTTTATTATAATGCTCCCAATGGTGTCTCTTGGAATTTTTCATTTTTGGGAAATCTTCTTATACCAAAGGCCCTTCAGGTGCATTGAAATAATTTCCTCTCTCGGCTGCTGTGGAAGCTCCTTAGTCTTACCCATAATTGCAACTCACCTTGAACACCTTCATGGGTGGAGTTTATATGGGCATCACAGTTAAAGCAAATTAATGATCATTATAGAGTTCCCAAAGGCTTAATCATGCTTCAACTCCACCATAGGCCATAAAAAACTAGCATAAAGTTTTATGAACAGCAGTATTACATAGTGGTAGCTAATAGCTAGCGGAAGCTGTGTTTGTCTCCAACTCAGTCTCCAAACTCGAACACTGTTCGCATTGTCTCTGTCTCCAGTCTGCACGTTTCCAGACTTTTTACTGTGACAACCAAGCTCCATTGTAATATTATTAACATTAAACTCGCTTCAAATGCCATTGAATAGCAGACCGAAGCAGAGCTAACTAGTTAGCCAATTTCAAGCTTACTTCACCATACTTGTAGGAAACTGTAAATACTATCAAACCGCGGCGACACTTACCTGTGGCTCAGGTGCAGTTGCTGGGTCTGGTATGGTTGGGACTGATCCTTGTACGAGGGTCAGTGTCGAGGCAAAGCCAGCTTTGTACTGACCCTCTTTACTGAAGCAGTCCGATTTGAAATGGTTAGCACACACAAACTTACACGAACTGCAGCACATTGTCATTAAAAAAAATGAAACGCAACCACTGTCTCTTCTGTTGTTCTGTAGCTGGGACAGAATATAGGCACTTACATTGATTTATACAACTAACAACAAAACAATTTGCGTGTCTCGCTCTGAGTGACGTCAGTTATGTAACTAAAGGAGCTGAATCTGAACAGCCGGTAGGAGCCCTGTTTAACCAGTGGGTGGGCTGCAGAGACTGTGCAGGAACCAGGGAGGACCAGCTTATATATTATGTAGAGACTAGAGAAAATGTGTTTTCATAATATGGGACCTTTACGACAGCAATGAAGGTCAATGTTGTCAGAATTGACAACTTTCAAATATGAGACCATCCATTTTATGTGGACAGTTTTCCTCCTAATTAAATGACCAATCAATTAAATAATCAATGGAGGTGGTGTCCCTTCTAAGTAGTGCTCAATAATATTTTTTTTATATGTGGTGAGAACACTACATGTATTTGAACAATTATGGATGAATTTGATGTTAATTAGCCTGTTTATTTAGTAGTGATATACTTTGTATGTTTTTTAACATTTAAATTAGGATCAGTAATCAAACCTAAATACTTAAAGTGGATGACAGCTCCTTTTTTTTTCTTTACTAATGATCTCAAGTGTGGACTTTTTTTAAATTTTAAATAAGAAAAATGTGGAAACACTACTGGACACATTAAAGACAGATGTTTGTGAAAAAGCCAGTCAGCTATTTGCTCCATGGCCTTGGTGAGTTGTGAAGCTGTTTGCTGTTGTGAGTCAGTATGAATCTGGGTACATTTGTATCTGAACATCAGAACAGATGGTTGAGAAATCATCATCTCTATCTGTATATCTGTGGTACGCATATCTCGAGTACCATTGATCTGATCTACATAGCAGTTTCGCTGCTGAGGACCCAATGAAGTGCAGGGTTGAATTTGGTGCAATTTGGACCAACAGCACTTTGAATATTGAGAAAGTTTAAATAAACAGGGAAACAAACATACACAAAACATCGACTCCTCTACGATGGGGTCCTCTCTGGTCCCTGATGTGCCCGTGCGCAGACCCTTGTCGAGTCTGTGACTGGATTGAGACTCCCCCCAAAATCGGGGTTGCTCTGTAGACCATGAGGGCTAAGAAAGGATCGGTTTGTTTCAGGATCTGTTTGGCTGTCTCCAAAGCCCTCTCAGCCTCACCGTTTGCTTGGGCATAGTGAGGGTTGGATGTAATATGTCTGAAATCATACAGAGAACTGCATGAAAGCTCTGCTTGAAAATTGAGGGCCATTTTCTGTAACAAGTTCATTAGGGCTTCCCCATCTAGCAAAGATGTTCTTCAGCTTAGTTCTCGTACTATCGCCTGCCATATCCCTCAGGTAGGCTATTTCTATATAGAGTGATAAGTAGTCCACAATTACCAAGCCGCTCTGTTTATTCAGCTCACATGTGTCGGCTGCTATTCTTTCCTAATCTCTCCTGGGTAGTGGGGTAGTGATCAGGGGTTAAGTTTTCTGCATCAGTTTGTACTCCTGGCAGACTTTACATTTGCTTACTGGACGCCACACGCTACACTTTGCCCACTCCCTGACTGTGCCCTGATGCCAATCATGTACGCGCTGTAAAATCTCTGACTTCACCTTCTGTGGCACTACTCTTCTATCATTATACAACACCAGTCCATCTGATACTGTGAGGCGATGTCTTGAAATGTAATAGGCTTTCACCTTGTCAGGCACCATAACAGCATATTTCGGCATATTTGTGATGAATCTGCGGCTCTGTGTCCTGTAGGGTCTGCTGTATGACCATGTTGAGCTTGGTGGGTGAGATAGGCCGTGACTCTTGAACTGCTTCCTCATCAGCCTCTTTTTCCTGTGTGACAATAGGTGTCAAATACATGGCAGTAGTCTTGTAGCGCATCATATGTAGCAGGAATGTCTGACACATCATAGGCACTGAATCAAGGTCTTTGCAGTTTATCAAGGGAATGAGCGGTTTGTGGTCACTCACTGGTAGAGTAAAGGAGTCAAGTCCATAGAGGTACCTGGAAAACTTCGAACAGGCCCAAACTGCAGCGAGAACACCCCAGCGTGTTGCACTGCTCTGCATCAGTGAGAGTTCTATAGCAAAATGCTACTGGTCTTCAATTGCTCATGGTGTTTTGATAGCAGAACTCCTCCTAAAACCTAGCTACTAGCATCTGCGTCTTTGGCCTCATCTGGACGGATGCCATGCAAACATAGACAATGTCCAGGGTAGTTTAACGTCGTTGAAGCAGGAGAGATTTGTCTTGGTTTAACCAGCTTCCTCCAGTGTGTCCAGAGTCCTCTGGAGCCTCACTTCATGGGCATTTTGGTGTCTGAGGAGATAAAGATGTCGTTCATGTAATCGCCAGGACTTTGTGATCTTCTAAGAGCTCAGTCATTTCATCTTGAAATATTGGTGCAATTGTGATAACATATGGTAATATGTTAAAGAAATACCTACACTGTTTATATCTGTACATATTGTGTAATTCCATTTCTATTTCTGCTCTAGCTCTTCTTCTTACCTTTTTATTATATCATTTATTTTTTACTTTTGGCTGATGTAAATGATGTCCCTGTTTCTGGGACTTATGAAGGTTTTTTTTTATTCTGAACCCTATCCTGATAAAGAGAACATACACTACATTTCTTTAATAGCATAATATCTCAAAGCTGGCAGAAAAGAAACTAGCCCAAACTGAACTTCACAGAAAAAATGTCATGTGCAATAGGCTATAAAATCAAACTACATGAATATATAAAAAACAATATATGAGCCAGTAATTTCATCAGTTATTAAATGAGACCGGCCTTTCTAAAACCATGCGATGATGATGACAGAACTAAAGGGAAAAAACATTTAATGTTTCATGCTTAAATGGCTAAAGAATGGCATTTAACAATCCAAACACACTCAAAGACACTACTTTGAGTTGCTTGTTTACCTAACTAAGTTTATGGTAGGCTAGTCAAGTTGAAAAGACTTCTCAGGCTGAAGAGTTGCTACACGCTAGGCAACCACGCTGTGTTGGATTTTTGTAGATGTTTATTAGGAGAGGTCAGGTGATTGTTGCTCATAAAAAAAAAGTACTTTGAATTTTAACTACGCACCTCCTGATAACTGGCATGTCAGACTGATAATTCATGACGTTCAGATCACATGACAGCTCTAGGGAAAACAACTGAAGTAAAACAACAAGGGCTCATCGGCCAGGACACTGGGAACCACTGGCTGATGTCAGCCAGGACGGCGACTGGGAACCTCTTGGTTGGGATGCGGACCCCAAACCACTGGCTTTAGCTAATTGTTCCGCCAAACAAGGAGTAGGAACAGGCCTATGGTGAAAATGAACTGTCTGTGTGAATACCAGACTGAAACCACTCACACCATTGATTGGGAAGAGGTCAGAGGTCATCGAGCAGTATAAAACACCCCTCAATTATTATCAATAATTGTTACATCAGTTGCCATTGTGGCAGACCAGGTGACTGTGCCAGGAAGACACACAACATACCAACAACATACTTCTGCTTTTAATTGGTTAAAAAACTTCATACATAAATGTTTGCGACATATTGTATTTATAAAGTATGCACTAATGTTCCTTACATTCTGAAACCAAAGTGATTTTCCTCAGCTCCATCAGGCAGTGAAGGTGTCAGAGAGACAGATTTTAAAAAAAATGTTTTATCTGTAGTGTCCACTGGGAGTGTACCTGTTCCAGAGGGGCTTAGCTGTAATTAGATGGGCTATTTTACAGCATTCCACTGTCTCACATAACAGGGACATGGAGGGGGCAGTGCCCAGACAGTGGCCTATGCTGCCCTATATCTTTCCTCCAATTCTGCCTCATATCCTTTTTATTACCAGCAGTGACCAGTGCCTATAAAAGAAGCAGTACTTTTAAAGTTCAGCACTAAATCACATCTCCCAGCCTTCACGGGGGCCCAGTTCTACACTTGGCTGTCTGTCCTACTATGGCAAAACAGAGGGGCAAAGAAGTTTCACAGCCAGTGACACATCGGGCCTCATGCAGCAACATTCTCTTAAATTTCTGTAATAGTTTCAATTACTTTTTTGTCAAGAGACAAAATAACAGGAGGCAACTCCAGATGCACCAAACCATCCAAATCTACTCAAACCCAGGTACGCTGAATGATTAATCCTACTTGGTCTTAAATTGGAAGCGCATGGCCGATCGTTTATAATTAGCATAGCTGCAGTTCTACCCACTAAACACCATATAAGAGCAGGTGTTGTGCCGTGTGCAAATAGCCGACACTGGCACAGCAATCAGGGGAGATGCCACCTAAAACAGGTAGCAAGAAGAAGAAGTGGAACTGAGGAGCTGCTAAATCAAACGAAACAAGGTAAACATGTAATCTTCCACAGAGAGTCAGCACTGGTGTTACAGGAGATTCACTAAAACAGCAACGGCAAGACATCTGTGATGCCGTGAATGCAGTGTCAGCAGAGGGATGCACAGTTACTGAGATCAAAACAAAGTGGCTGGACAGGCATCACTGCCATATTGTGCAGCGTGCAGCAGGTCATTGCCATTAAGCATGCTTTTCTCAGGGGTGTATATGAGCTTTCCACCAGCAGTATTGAGGCACATCCATCTGGCCTTCAGCACAATTGTGCGCTCTACTATGGAGCGGGTCTGCATATGGTTGTGGTAAGAGTGCTCGTCTCTGGTCTGTGTATCTAAATGGTACTGTTAGGGTATAAAGAATTATGGGGCACCACACAAATATTGAGCGCAAGAAGAGGATTATGGGGATGGAGCCAAATTTTTGTTTACATATATTTTTCGGCTATATGACTGAGGCACATACTACCTATGGAAGCTATAATGGACAGTATGCACAGTATGGCCCATAAAACACACTCATCAACACCGGAAGAGGTCCTGACTGGAAACATCACACTGCCGTACCACCAGACTACAGCGCAGCTTAATTCCCAAGGCTGGGAGACTCCCCAGTTCATCTTCAACAGTCGTCTATAGATAAAAGTATTTTGAGTGTTGCATAGATTGACTACAGCTTCCTTGCAACCAAGAAGAAGTCAAAGGTCATTGACCAGGAGTAAGTGGATAAATGGAAAGAAGAAGACCTTCCCATCTGAAACCAGACACCATCTATGAACAGAGATGAAGGTAAGTGGCCCCCCATGTTGGATGTTTCATACCCTGAAGAGATGATTGTGAGATGCTATATATATATGAAAGGTACACGCATCTTTTACTCAAGCAAATGTACCATTAAAGAAAATCTGAACTTGTTGTGAGATATTGACCAATATATGACCTCTTTGGGCCTTAAAGGGATATTCTGCCATACCTTTAATCCATGGTCTAACACACTGTAACACGAGTAAGACACTGCCCCCCCCCCCCCGAGAGATCAAGTTTTCCGACTGCTAGCTTATATGGTTTAGCAACCTCAGAAAAGACCAGGCAATAACAATACACTAAAGTAAACCACCATCAAAAAGCCACAAATAATGTTCAGAAGAGCACCAAACTTTAGCAACAGTACAAATAGGGTCCCATTTTTATTGAAAAGACAACACAACTCACCACTCTCCTGCAGCAGCTTGCTCATTGTGGAGAAGCTCTTATGAGTTGAGTCGATCGTGCATGTAGTGGACAAAGTGCAATATTTTTCTCTGTAAATTTAGGAAAACCTAGGTTGGGAGACATTCTGTGCTGCAGTTGAATCAGGGCCACTTGTGTTCTCTGTGCTTACATGCAGCACATGTTCTGTATACATTAAAAACGTTGAACCATTTAATTATCACTTTCCAACAAGATGATGATGAGAGACGATAATTGCAAAATATGGAAGTAACAGCAATCCTGGTCAATCACTGGATGACGTGGGCATGAATGTCATTCTGTCATCCTGAAAGTTTGAGTGGAGGGGTTTTTCATCAGCAATTCATGTACACAGACATCAAGCAGTTCTTTGCTGCAGTGTTACCTAGGTTTCCAAAAAATAAGCAACAATAAAACAACATTCCTTTGCTTCTCAAGTGGGACAATGCACTGTTTGCTTAGTGTATGCATAAACAGTGTCCATGCCTTTCAGTGTTTTTCTCCAGGGATAAAGTGTCAGTGCCTGCCTGTCCCGATGACTTCTCTCTGACAAAGCCAACAGGGAATGGACAGAGACATCAATCACACTGTGGCGAAAGCACTGATGCTGATGTTCGCAGATATTTTTTTCTCCCCTTCTTTTTTTCCTCTTTTGAAGATTTATTCATCATTAAAGGCAACCCATAAAGGCATAGAAATGTAGGGGCATGCATATAGTATGTACCTCCCACTACCACCCCTGCCTTTGCAGTTGCTTACCCCCAAGGGACATGATGTTTACTGTAAATTAAATCCTCATCCAAGCAGATGTGCTAAATAGAGGCTATCTTGGAGGAGCTGCTGTGCCTTCTCCTGCCAAACGTTGTTTAGATGTTAAATGTTTTTGATTAATGAAGTCATCTTTTGGTTGTTACTGTCACGGTTAACTAGGATGCAAGCAGAAATAGGCTGAGAGTGTTTTATCCTTAACTAAGAGAGCTCAAATTAATTCTAGGTTGATCCCTGCGTAAACCACATCCCTGATTTTATTGTGGCACTTAAAAGATCTGTGAGAATGTCCTCCCAGATGGGATATGGGGCCCTGTTTACACAGCCTATAGCACAGAAAACATGCAGCGAGCTAGTGACTAGTTAAACGATGGATAATCTGAACGCAAATTGTGGCCCACATCGCAAAGACGTGGTATTTAGACTCCGAATGAGTCATGAGTGTGTTTTGCGCAGAACGTAAATCAAACCAATGTGAGTGTCCCACTCCCTTTAAGAGCCAGGTGCACCAGGACCTGACACATATTAAACAGTAGCACTTGTCTATGCAGAGGGCCGTGGATGTGGTCCTCTGCTACTAGACCCTCTGCCTGCCATCTCACAACCATCTGTCTAACCAACAACTCTGTTTGACTGCATATGGAAAAATGCACTGATATTAAACAGAGGAGGAGCGCTGCTGTCCCTCTGTGTGTGTGTGCTGATCTCAGTCTGTGAATCAGGATCATCCAGATCAATAATGGTGGGATGAGAGGGGGAAATACATCCTTAAAGAGGAAAATATTAATGACATTACCTGCAGCGATCCTCCAGCAGCAGAAACCATAAATAATATCTCTACATGAACATGTACATGTGTGCACGAGGAACAGCTGGTTGACTTCACTGATTATTGAATACTCCTGACTTGTTCTCTTTGGAGAGTTTATAACTACAGTTTATAGATTTGCTGATTAAATCTGCCATGATATTTGTTACTGTGACCTTACTGTGTTCATGGAAATGTTTAAAATAACTGAAAGCAGCCTCTCAAATCATAAAATCAGAGTGCATGAACGGCGTGAACCTGCCTGTGTAGGTGCATCTAATGCATCCTTTAAATATCAGGAAACAGACTGAGCTTCTGTCTTCGGATCAACTTTATGTTGGTTTATGGTGCTGTCACTTCCTGCTACCTCAAATTAGCAATCCACCATCAGTTTTGTCAGGCAGTGAAAGTGTAAACACTGGTCATCACTGCTATGCCAGAAGAGAGGCAGCTAGGGTCCAAAGGGGCTCTCCTGACTGCACCTCAGGGGCCAACTCAGCTTGACCAACATGCAGAATGAAGCAGGAAGCATCAGTCTTGCCTATCCTCTCAGGGTTAATTAAAACTCACCCCACAGCTCACACACCATGACCACATGTCATGACCACTGAACCTCATATCTTATGTGTGGAGGAAAGAGAAATACCAATCAGTAAGGGCAACACATCTTTAATCTTAATTAAATACACCGGGCTGTGCCCCCTTTTTTCTAGCCCTCACTGCGTTTACGCTTAATTTGGATCATCCGCTCCCATAGGAAGGTAAACTACCACAATGAATACCCTTCTTTACACAGCCTTCATTTCTTTACACTGAACAAAACAGTGAAGGTCCCAGTGTGAAACCATGAGCATAATCACGGAGAAGTCTTGTTTGCATTCGTAACGGCAACTTACTTGTTGTGAATTGCCATGACTTCACTGTGGCTGGTTTTAACAGCCATTTTGGTTGCCGAGTAAAAAATACAAAACAAAAAAACCCCACTGAAAATGTATCCTTTTTACGAAAGCTGCAAAGTTTGGTTTTCAACAGCTTTAGTTTTAAAAGAGCTTTTTCACTGTTTGGAGTGCCTCTGTTGGGGTTCTTGCATTTTTCCAGTTTACTGAGACAGTGTCTCTGGAGCTCTTGGGTCTGCTGTGAGCCAGCCTCGACAAAACTTAATCTACAGCTTTGTTCAGGGCTCTGTTGGAGAGTAGTGAGACCTCTGTTGAATTCCCTGCTTCTTTTATATGGCTTCAAGGTGCAATATAGATACACTGTCACATCGATCGATCGATAGATAGATAGATAGATAGATAGATAGATAGATAGATAGATAGATAGATAGATAGATAGATAGATAGATATACTTTATTTATCCCAAGCTGGGAAGTTACAGTTAAGAAAGCTAAGAATACACTGAGAAATTCCCTTGATTTTGGCTGCACGAGGTCTCATCAGAACCTGCCTTGCTAGTTAAAGAGTAATGGCTATCAAACAGGACAAGATTTCTCTGTTCCTCTACTTCTGCAGCTTGTAACTCAAGGTCACCAATTTCAAAAGCTGCCTTCAATGATCTTTTTTTTTTTTAAAAAAAGATGAAAAATGCCTGCCCCTCTACATTCTATGAGAATAACTGACAGTACTGGTTGACAAGGTCCACAATTATTAGACAATTGGATAAAGAAATCGTCCTTTCTGTTGCCTGTGGGCCAATATCTCCCTCTTTCTCTCCTCGCTGATGCTCCATCCCCTCATCTATCTCACCCATCACTTTCCACTCAAGTACTATTCTCCCATTCATCCTATTCACCTGTTGTGCTCTTTGCAACCCAGCAACCTAACAACGTCATGGAAAAAATGTGGTTCTCTCTGTGTAAAAAAAATGTAAACTTGACGTCATCATATTTGCTGCCAGAAAAAAAGGATAAATGACATCTCAGTTACAGATTGTTTTTTTCTGTATGTGCTGTATTCTTCTGTGTATGCCCTTATGAGATCTCCAGGAAAACACTGTAGCCTCTAAAAGCTTTCAGCCCAAATCACTGTAAAACAGCCCACACTGACACAAGGAAATTCGATGGATGCACTGGCATACTGTTATCAAAGGTGAAAACATATGCAAATACACACCTGCCTCTTTAGTAGAGTTTTTGTTTCAGCAGGCATCTGGTGGGATGGCCAAATGAAGCAGCTCTGACAGGCAATTACTGTTTTTAATATCTCTTGGCAGAGGGTAGGAGTCATTGTTTGGGTTTGAGCACAGTGCTCTCCAGCTAGGATCAACTGCAACAGCCGATTCCAAGCCACCATCCTCCATTTGTTACCCCCCCCCCCCCAACCTCCTCCTCCAGCCCTCCCTGCTAAGAGAGAGAGAGAGCGAGCGCGCGAGCAGCAATCCAAATAAAAATGAAGACACATGAATATTTTACTGCCACTGGATCTACTGTGTCTTTAGCAGGGTCAAAAACAACAACCTTGTTTGGAGCATCATGCATAAATCATAAATCTTAGAAGTCTTCTGAATGCTGATTGTGGGGTAATTATTTGTTGGTCAAAATCTCTTACAGTCTTGAAAACAGGCAAGGCAAGGCACCCTAAAGGAGGTTTAAATATTTGGTTACTCGTTAATTGGTTTAAACCATTTGAAATATTGTGGCCTTAGGTGACTTGTTAATGTGTACAGAATTATAATTCAGATCAAATTACCAACTCTGCTAAGTAAACTGGAGTGTTATTTGCATAATTTTCCTGTTTCAAAATATCTATATCAATGAATAGAAGAGGACTAGACTAATCCCACTTCTCCAAAACACACACGCACACGCACACACACACACAATGTTGTTATTCATTATACAGGACATATTGTGAAACAAAACTCAGCTGTGACTTCCTATTCTACACCCATAATTGGGTGGTATGGCTATTAAGATGTCCCCCCTGTAAACTTTACACACTATAACTGGTTGAGGTGTTTCATCTATAGTTGTGGTCATAACTTTACATCCAGTTGTAAAGAACACGTTTATCATGGCAGACTTGAGTTCCAATGATTTCTACAGCTCTCATTTTTCTGTAATGAGAGGAACACATAACTACTTTGTCACCAAAAACATTCATGAAATGTGTCAAAAATATACATACTGTAACTTGAACGATGAATTTTGGTGAATATAGAAAAGTTGTGTGAATCAAATTTGCTTTGTAGCATTGCCTCTTAATGTCTTCTGAAAATTAAGATCAGATCATATAAAAGATTATGACTCTCTGGGCCCATTTTAGTCTGAACACAGTGCTGAAGAAATAAATCCTTGCCAGGAAGCAAACAAATTTAATTGAGCTTCGCTGGTTCTGTCAGAAGGAGTGGTTAAAAATTCAGCCCAAATAAAAAGAAGACAGTACCTAATTAAAGTGTGTGTTCCACAAATGAGAGCTGTGAAAATCACTGGAACTCAAGACTGCCATGATATCAGTGTTCTCTAATACGTATGTACATTTTCAACCACGACTGTATATGTTAGCTATATATGGTGTGATGTTGACTATAACTGTAATTTGGGTTAAATCACTGCAAAAAAGGGTTTTTGACCTGGGGTAATGTGAAGTCCCCTCTATTCCTCTAAATGTTGGTAAGGAAAGTCTCAACTTGGATGATGCAGAGAAGAGCTTAAATCCTGCAGCCGGATCCACAGGTCAGCCAGGTAACGAATGGCATGTACAGTGTTTTCCTTGCAGGGTTTCTTCTAAATGTCATTAAATCTGTTCATTCTTGAGTGGAATTTGCTAACTGTCAAGGTACACACCCTCCTTCTCTCTGGCTAACCTTGCCTTTTCCCCTGCAGCTTCCCTGTAGTTAATTTTCCACAGTGATGAGTCTTATCCAGTCTGAGGCTCTTCCCAGCTGCTGAACTCCTGAAGTGATCAGGGACGCAAAGTTAGTTGTGGAATAAGGCACTTTAAGTAACATGCTTGCTTTCAGATTTCTGGGGACGTGATCTTTATGTTTGATATTCTGCTCCATTTTTCAAGGTCGTTGTCCTTGTCTTTTAGATAAGCAATCTCCCTTTCCATCATTTTAATTAGAGTCACAGGATTCTCTCATGTTATCATCATTTAGCACAGAATCCACAACTTGTTCACCAACCTGACAACTGTTGAGAGTGACAACGTGATTTTCATCAACAAAGTCTGAATGTTGCCCATCTTCTAATTTATGTGATAGATCTTCATTATCCCGAATTGCTTTCATTTGAGCATTGGCTTGGTCAAGGCCATCGTTGTGACCCCCTAGAGGAGGCACAGTAAAAGAGGTATGATATAAAAAAAATGACATAAATGAATGATGACCAAACAAACTTATGAGCCGGACAAAATAAACAAAATAAGGACAGCCTCCCAAACCAGCCTTCCAGGGCCATCAGAGCTGGTGGCTAACACTCTACCCTAATAGAGACAAACAACTAAACCCAACTGAAACAAAGCCACGAAAACTAGACAACCACACCCATCAGATAAACAAAGGACAAAAGCTAATACCACGACTGTATCTCTGGTAAGGTCTATAGGAGAGAGACAGAGTCAGAGCCTAGTGCCCTAGCCCCTCTCATTGGTTATTCATAATCAGCCACTATCACATGGAAAGGCAGGAGGCCAAGCGTCAGCCACAGCTGCATGTCCAGGCCAGCAGAGGGGGAGCATGTGACAGCCATCTTCGCCATGAGGAAGATCTTTAGTTGGTCTGTTGAATATAGTTATGATCGTTTCTCACTCTTACAGCTGTAGCGCTTCAAGCTAATATCAGACATCCTAAAGGAAACAATCTCAGATACACCAGGAGCTCACAGACACATGTCCAACTTCAGTGGCTAGATGACATGATCCTTTGTGTAAATGAACACCTTCTTGCCTAATGACTTCTTAACTGCTGCTGTCTCATCGCTGTTTGGAAAGCCTAATTGGCCTAAATAATCTATTGTCTGCTAGCTTTCATTCTTTGGGCACTGTTAGGGACTGCAGGGACTCCCTGCTGTTGAGTAACTTGCCTTCTCCCACAATGCAAATGAGGCCAAGCAGAGCAGGAAACGCTGGCAGAATAAACTTTCTCAATAACAGCCCCCCCACACCATCGCCCCATCGCCGTTCACCTCATTAAACCACAGAGGGCACAGGAAATGAAACCTCTGACTGGATGTTAGGAAGCAACTAATGACCGAATCAGCAAGGTTGACATGGGTCAAATTAGCATTAAGCAAGTGCTACAGGCATGTGTGTTGGGGGGCGGGGGGGGAGACTGTGGGAGAATCTTTTTCAGTATGGCTTATGGGAGCCCTCAAGGAAAGTTATCTACTGATGCCAAAACTTCTATGACTATGAATGGAGGGATATAAATGTATAACCTGATAAATATAAAAAATGTAATCGTGTCATAAAATATGGATTCACTTTAAGTAGCACTGAATAAAGCATTAATCCCCTTAAAACTCAAACATCTCCTCATGTAGTGAAAGAGACATCCTGGTGTAAATAAACGTATCTAGGGTAACTAAGACGCTTACTCTCTTTAATAATTAATCAGAGGCTGGCGGGAGTACTCCTGTTTTTTTTAAACCTTAATAAAATGTCAACATTAATATTTGAATTACCTTATTAACTTAAACACAAAGCGGTTACACACAAACACAGTATCTCAGCTTTTTGGTTGCATATTAACAAATATTAAAATGCAAAAAACACTTTGATTAAATAAATAATGTCTCTCGGCTCTTGCTGTACGCCATTGTCCTCCTGCTGTATTACAATGCACTTTCTTCTTCATAGGCAGGTGAACCAATTGAAATACAACAAACCATGACATTTATTATAATATAATATAATATAATATAATATAATATAATATAATATAATATAATATAATATAATATAATGTATTTGACTATAAAGTATCAGACATTTTGGCAGCCGACCCATCCTATAATCCTAAAGCGCCATTACTTGAGTTGGGAATGACTGAGACTCAAATAGCACCTTTAACGTAGAAACTTAGCCATGACAACTAGAATAATACTTAGGAATCTTATCAACAACTGGAAGTAGCCACACCTTTTAAAAATAACTGATATTTATCAGGTTAATACACTCGCTTCCCACCAATGTAAGGCATTCCCTCATAACTTTGTACGTTCGAAAACATAAACAAATGACATGCCATGTGGCATAGCACAACTGGGTGAGTCAGTGTGCAGTAAAGATTAATATGATTAGGGCATAACAGGGACACCTATCGTCCTATAAAGACAAGAAAACTATCTCACTGAGGGTCCCGCTATGACACTTGGAATTAGTTAACATTAGGAATCCTCTTTGGTCTCCGAGGTCGTCTGGTCTCAGTGTCAGTGTCAGTCTCTGCGGCTCCTTGTAAAAAGGGAGAGACTGCATTCAGTTTTTCGTCTCTTTAGGTCTGTCTCTTGATCTCACATGGCTCTTGTAACTCAGGTTCTCCTGTTCTATCACCAGACTGGTCAGCCGTGTTTAAGAAAAGTAATACAATTTCTGCTAAGCTCAGTATACTATCAGAGGTTTGCTAGGTACACATACTAAGTCTGTAATGCAGGGGGGTACATCTCTGCCACCATACAATGATCTGCAGAAGAAACGTTGATTCAGTTATTTAATGCCCCTGTGAAAGTTTCTGTGTTTCTTATGCTGCCCTCAGACCAAATGTGAGGAAAATATTTGCGAATAACAACAAGCACAAGCGTGTGGCCGCCAGCTCAGTGGATTTGAGCAAAGAGTTTTCTCCGTGATCTGACTGCAAAAAACAGGATCAGAAGGTCGCAGAAATAACAACATGACAATGCCTTCTTGTCAAAAACCTTAATTTGTGCTTTGTCAGGTCTGCCAGCCAGACGACAAGCAAATAACTTTTAAAATGCTTGTTCCGTAAGTAAAGTCCCGATCGCTAAGAGCTATGCTGTGCTGAGACGTATTTCCAAAACTTACCGGATAGTCCTACTTTCTCAGTCACTTCCCTCCACAGCAGCTCCTTTCCTGTCCTGTCTCTGTACGAGGAGATGTGTAATCGTACAGCTCTATGTGTCCGCAAATGACCACAATTAAAGACAATTATCCTCTCGTCCAGTGTTTTTCATGTCAATATCAGGACATCAGCAACGTGAACGAATTTCACTCGGGTTCAGTAATTTCAACTCATGCAAATGTTCGCTTGAAGCACAATTTTGATAGATGGGAGAGAGAGAGAGGCAGAAGGAGAGCTTTTTCTATGGGCCTCTCCCTTTGAATGATTATTTTAAATGGTCTGATCACTGACGATAGTGTTGTTTAGTTTTAATAACTGGGTCTCCAAGTTCACGTCATGGATTTACCTGAAAAAATAAAATGAATAAATAACATGTTGAACCTTCTAATAAATTCATGAGAACTTGCAATACCCTATAGCTGTAAATGACATACTATGATTTTTTGAAGTTTGGATGTCTGAGCAAATTTTGACCTTTTTAGTTATTCTTTATTAGTGGGCTGTGCTCGCCAGCCCACTATGGACACCTCTATAGCAGAGCTATAGGGTGTCCATAGTGGGCTGTGCGATTACTTTTACTATTGCGATTACTATTACTATTGCTCGCGCCTCTTCTTAATTAGTGGGCTGTGCTCGCCAGCCCACTATGGACACCTCTATAGCAGAGCTATAGCCCACTATATCGCACAGCCCACTATATCAAAACGTGCGTCTCGATCTGAATCTGTGTGCTATCATTCAGATTTTCAAAATTTTGATTTTTCGCGCCGTAAGTCGCGAAAAACTGTGAAAAATTTCCCATAAAGAATGAATGGGACGGGGTCAAAAACGTCGCAAATCTGCAACGTTATTCAAACATCTCCTGCTCGGGCATAAATTCGCCTAGAAACACCATTCTAACTTTAAAATGTAGGCACAAGTCTCGACTATTTAAGTTGTATTTGAACTTTTTTCCTACGATGTATAGTTTTTGAATTCTGACCCTTTAACGATGATGAGTGATTTCGGGAAAATTCAGGGTTTTCAATGAGTGTGTATGGCGGAATGTTCGCGCAGCAGAGTGCAGGAGACCAACTGACAGAGTGAGAGAGACTCAAAATTAAACTCAGAAATTTTGGGTTTCCGTGATGATCCCGGCCACAAATTACGCTCACTAACAGTGATATTTTCCAGAGTTGTAGCCACACTTGTCTTCTCTCTCACAATGTGTCTGCTTTTTCGGTCGGATTCACGGTTTTTGAATTACCTGCCTCTGACCGACCAGAGTAGCTCTCACTGGCTCCATTCACCCCAATGTTAATCGGGAAGAGGATTTTCGAAACTGCACCCTTTTTCAACTCGCTCCCGTTACCACATTTCTGACACGAGGACCACGAAACTTGGTGAGCGTGTTCTTTAAGGCCTTTCTGGCTTGATCGTGAAAAAATTTTGCTGCTATCATGTATGGTTTTGAAGATATAGCACCAGTTTGACGTCCTGCATGTGAGGCTGAAAGGGCTGAGAAATCAGCTGTCCCAGTCCGTTAGCGGTGGGGGGCGGGGTCGGCATGATCACCGTGGCAACGGAGATCAGCTGGGCCAGCACAGACAGTCTGTCTGTCTCTCTCTCTGTTTATTTTACAATCCACTGTACGGCGACAGCCCTTTTTTCTGTCGCTAACTCGTCCCACACCGTTGAGCACACAGAAACAAACAAGACATCAAACCGTGCGGCTCGATCTTATTCGGTATGCTATCTTTCAGTTTTTCAGAACATCAAAACTGCCAAACATTTCCCATAAGAAATGAATGGGACGAGGTAAAAAAAGTTGCATCTCTGGCATACATTGACCTAGAAACACCATTCAAACTTTTAAATGTAGGCACAAGTCTCGTCTATTGAAGTTGTATTTGAACTTTTTTCCTATGATGTATAGTTTTTGAATGCTGGCCCTTGAATGATGGTGAGTGAAATTTTCTTTTTACATGATGCTCCCAGCCACAAATTTCACTCAAAAACAGTAAAAATTTCCAGAGGTTTAGCCACACTTGTCTTCTTTTTCCCAATGTGTCTATTTTCTCGGTGGGATTCATGGTTTTTGAATATTCGGCCTCTAAACAACAAGAGTAGGTCTCAACTGTCCCATTAACTCCATTGTAAATCGGGAAGAGGATTTGCGAAACTGCACCCTTCTCTAACTCGCTCCTATGAGCACATTTCTTAAAGTGGGACCACAAAACTTGTTGACTGTGTTCTTTAAGGCCTTTCCCGCTTGAAGGTGAAGAAATTTTGCCGATACCATGATTGCTTTTTCGTCACGGGGCAAAGCGCACAGCCCACTCTCATGATTCCCTGGCGGGGAATTGTCTAGTTTTTAATATCATACATTTATTCATATTTCATATGTTTATTTTTTAAACATAAATATATATATATAATAATAGTACAAACAATATTACTAATAAGAAATATAACTATGATAATACTAATGGTACAAATGATAACAGTAACAATAACAATGTCAATAATATATTCAATAATAATAATACTAATAATAATAATAATAATAATAATGAGAAGAAGAAGAACAAATATAATAATAATACTAGCTATAATCCTAAAATAAATAAATAGAGAACTATCTAACTAAATAAATTATTTAATAGATAAATAACTAACTGACTAACTAACTAAATAAATAAATAGATAAATTACTGAATAAATAAATAAATAAATAGATAGATAAATAGATAAATTGATAAATAACTAAGCAACTAAGTAACTAAGTAACTAAATAAATAAATAAATTGATAGAGAACTAAGTAACTAAGTAACTAAGTAACTAACTAAATCAATAGATAACTAACTAACTAAATAAATTGACAAATAACTAAGCAACTAAGTAACTAAGTAAGTAACTAACTAACTAACTAACTAAATTGATAGATAACTAACTAACTAACTAACTAAATTGATAGATAACTAACTAACTAACTAAGTGATTAATAAATAATTCAATAGATAACTAAGTAAGTATCTTACGAAATAAATAAATAAATAGATAAATAAATAAATAAATGTGGGTGGAGACGGTAGCGGGTGGGGCGAGGCTGGTGCGGAGGGTTTAGGGTAGCAGGGTTGTGGGTACAGAGTAGGGAAGACTGAGCCAGGAGAGGGTAAAGTAGGAGGCAGGTTGGAGTTTTGGGGGGAGTCCAACCATTCCTCCTTGCTACTGAACATTTCAGTGATTCCTTCTTCTCGCTCTCCTTTTGTGATGACTCTTTGTATGTTTCCTTTCTCTCGCTCCACTTTTACCCTCCACATTAATCTCCTCCACATCAGTATCCATCTTTGTGCTCTCTTCCTCCCTTTTCTTCTCAATCATCTCCTCCTCTTTCTTTTTCTCCTCCTCCTGGTCTGCAAGTTTAGTGACTTCCTATAGAAAGAGAAAAGAAATTTATATTTCTTTTTACTTTACATAACAAAAGCTGATTCTGAAGCAGCCCAACACAAGATGTTAGAATCCAACAGGAGATTATTAAGTAAATTGATGATATAAAGCAGCTTACCTGCAGGTGGGTGGAGTTGGTGACATGGTTCTCTTCCAGACGGTCACACCGGCTCTTCTGCAGTCCTTCAATTCTGTTGAGCTCAGTTTCTTTGAGAGAAAGCTGGTGCAGGGTCTCTACGTGGGCTTTGGTTCTCAACCGACGTTTTTCTATTTCCCTGTCGAGGAGGCCAGTTTTTTCCTGAAGTTCCTCTTGGAGACGGCTCACCTCCACCTGCCTGTTGGTCAACACCTTCTCCTGCTCTTGCAGTTTGGCGTTGAGCTCCTGATAAGAGAAAAACAGTATTTTTATTTTACTTTACATAAAAAAGCTGATTCTGAAGCAGTCCAACATGAGCTGTTACAATCCAACAAGACATTACTGTGAAGTAAATTGATGATATAAAGCAGCTTACCTGCAGCAGGGTGGATTTGGAGACATGGATGTCTACCAGACGGTCACATCGGCTCTTCCACTGTTCTTCAATCCTCTTGAGTTCAGTTTCTTTGAGAGAAAGCTGGTGCAGGGTCTCTACGTGGGCTTTGGTTCTCAACCGACGTTTTTCTATTTCCCTGTCGAGGAGGCCAGTTTTTTCCTGAAGCTCCTCTTGGAGACGGCTCACCTCCACCTGCCTGTTGGTCAACACCTGCTCCTGCTCTTGTAGTTTGATGTTGAGCTCCTGAAAAGAGAAAAAACAGTATTTTTATTTTACTTTACATGAAAGACCTGATTCTGAAGCACTCCAACACAAGCTGTTAGAATCCAACAGGAGATTATGGTGAAGTAAAGTGATGATATGAGGCAGCTTACCTGCAGCTGGGTGGAGTTGGAGACATGCTTCTCTTCCGGAGCATCACACCAGCTCCTCTTGAGCTCTTGCTCTGTCTGAGCCGACTGGTCCTGGGTGTCCATACGGTCTTTCGTGTTGAGCCTCCTTTTCAGGACGGCCGTCATGAGGACGTGTTCATTGTGGTTCAGTTTTTCTTTGAGGCGGCTCACCTCCACCTGCCTGTTGGTCAACACCTGCTCCTGCTCTTGTAGTTTGGCGTTGAGCTCCTGAGAAGAGAAAAACATTATTTTTATTTTACTTTACATAAAAAAGCTGATTGTGCAGCAGTCCAACACAAACTGTTGGAATCCAACAGGAGATTATTGTGCAGTAAATTGATGATGTGAGGCAGCTTACCTGCAGCTGGGTGGATTTGGAGACATGGCTCTCTTCCAGAGCGTCACACCGGCTCTTCCACTGTCCTTCGATCCTGTTGAGCTGGGTTTCTTTGCGAGACAGCTTCTGCAGGGTCTCTACGTGGGCTTTGGTTGTAGCCTGATGTTTTTGTATTTCCATGTTGAGGAGGAAAGTTTTTTCCCGAACTTCCTCTTGGAGACGGCTCACCTCCACCTGCCTGCCATTCAACACCTGCTTCTGCTCTTGCAGTTTGATGTTGAGCTCCTGAAAAGAGAAAAACAATATTTTTATTTTAATAATTCAATGCAGCTGTTAGAATCCAACAGGAGATTATTGTGAAGTAAATTGATGATCTAAGGCAGCTTACCTGCAGCTGGAACGTGTTGGCGGCGAGGCCCTTCTCCAGGACCTCACATCTCGTTCTCCACTCCTCTGATGCGTAACTGAGCACACTGTTGGCGGTTTTGGCCCTTTCTAGAGCTTTCTCCTTGCTGGTCAGCTCTTTCTTGAGTTCACTATTCTCAGTCATCAGAGATTTGTTCTGATCTCTCAGAGACTTAATCTCATTGATGGCTGAGTACAGGGACTCTCTGAGTCCTGGGTGAGGGGGCTCCTCATGGGTCCTCAGCTGTACTACTGCCGGCATGTCTGGGCCGTTAGCGACAGCAACAAACTGCATTTGCAATGGCTGAAAGACAGAAAAACATGCGTCAGTCATGAAGTCTCGGGTTGACATTGGATAGACAGAAGGGAAAACCTGTGCACTCGTTAACACAATAAAATATACTGTAGTCCACGGCCAGCAGTTCATACAGAGCAACATGACATTGTCAAGTAATTAAAATCAAACATATTCTCCGAAAACATTTAATAAGACAAGTTTTAGAACATATTATTCCTTGACTTAAACATTATGCTGGACTAGAGAGGCACACTGCTGAAAAAAAGTCTCTTCAGGTCAAATAAGAAAATCTTACCAGGTTATTTTCACTGAAACGTCTGTCCATGGCAACACAGTGACTATTTCAAAGTTGGAATGAGAATAGTTGTCAAAATCAAAGTTTAAAAGCTCAACTTCGAGCAGAGAGACTTTGATAGATTGCGTTAATCCAAAAAGGTATCCGTTAAATATCGAGTAATCCAGACGGTATCCGTTGAATACAAAATATCCAGAAGGTATCCACTGAATGTCGAGTAATTAAACGCTTCTTCTCAGAAATGACAATAAGACCTTGACAGCTCAGATTGTCGAACGCAAATGAGGTTTTTACAGGAGCACAGGCAATTTAAAGTTTCACCCCGGTGTCAAAATTCCGATCGTCGTGGCAACGGGGGTTCTCAAAGTTCTAAAAATTTGAAATCAAAGTCAGAATTCAAATTCAAGCAATGAACAAAGGCATGCAGAGACAGTGTTTATATTTAAATTGTGCTGGGGTTCAACAGACTTCTGCTCTACATGGTACAGATGGAGACAGTGAAGACGACAGAAAATAAAGACTTTCACGGTCTGGCCGTCAAATCATATATTAGAACTCACTAACCCAGAGCCCACGTTCTTAAACACATAAAACAAGTCTGTGATGAAAATATGTCAAGTGTTTATCAGATTTTTAAGAGATTTGTTTGTATAATCAGAGGTAGCCTATATCACTCACATTTATCAAATACCTGATTCTGTGTACAGCTTCTTCTAGCTTTGTATGAAGTTATCACAGACATCAAATATCTTTAGTACCAACCCGTATGGCTAGAGATGAGGTGAGAGGATCACTACAGTCGTTAGGATGCATCCTTTGGGAACCATCAATGTCTGTACAATGTTTTTACTGAGAAATTTTGAGATATTTCACTGGTTGGTTTTAGATGAAGAGTCAGGGCTTCACCAAATACAGGAGGATGAATCCTCTGGAGAGAATGAATGCCTGTACAGAGTTTGCTGATAATCCAAACAGTCTGTTGAGATATCTCAGTGTGGACCACAGTGGTGAAAGCCAACTACTTAGTACAGGTATCAAGATTCTCCAAATCCTCGATTCGATTACATTTACGATTCTAAGGTCATGGTTTGATTAGATTCTCGATTTTTACATTTAAAGACAGGTTGCTATGCCAGTTTTTGTCTAGACTTTTAAGAGATATAATATCTGACCATTGTTCGCAATGTACCACACTACATTGTCAAATTTAAAACATTTATTAACTACATAATATAACACCTGCCATCTAGTTTCTGCACAGCTTTCTAAACTGTGGCTTTTTTGTCAACATAACTCAATGAATATCCAAATTACTTCCACACCTGCAAATTCAGTGAAAGAGGAGGGGGTTCAAGTTCTGTCGATGGGTTTCCAGTTGCCATTCTTGTAAGAGTGATGTAGCCCCTTTCAGGAATAGGGCGGTGTGTGAGGTGTGTGTGTAAAGATCGTAAGGTGTGAGTGGGCGAGCGAGAGTGAGGGACAGTGAATGAATGGGAGAGGAAGGAAAAACCAAAGGGGTAGCAGGAGTACCAACAGCAATAAAGTGTACAGTATAGTCTGCAGTTTAACTGTGAATAAAGGCGACGGCTCCTCCAGATACAGCAAAGCTCCCTGGTATTATTTCCCGACCATGTGAAAGTGGTTCACCCTGAAGGTAATCACAAACTTCAGCCCTGGAGAAAATCATCTCCCCTGTGCTTCCCGACCACGGTCCTGGAGCTGAACAGGAATGGTGTAACACCATGCTATCATTTGGCTGGTTGTAGCTAATAGCTACTGGCTTAGCTAGTAGCTAAGTTGGAGGAGGTTGACTCGCAGCGTTTCAACACGTGTGTGTTTTTTTTTTTCACTTGGCAAGCCGACCGGACGTGACATGGGGGTGTGGCAGCATCGACGAGCACATTTTTTAATTCAAAGTTTGAGACTGTGACTTCATTTCGGTCTGTTTTGATTGTAAATCGAAATCATGACACCCTTACTACGTAGTGGAGCTGTTAAGCTCAATAATCTTGCTTTTTATGAAAGAAACATGAAAGTTTCAGGGTTTGTTCTTCAGAACATAAGCTTTAATTTAAGATGTACAAATATGTATTTCCAAGCTTCTGGGCATGAGGAACTCATTCATGCCACTGATAGCACTCTAACAGGTCACATCATTAAGTGCAGTGAAAGTTACTAGGAATGTGAGCAGTGGCGGTCCTAGCTTTCATGACGCCCTGGGCGAACCTCAACTCTAAACCCCTCCGGCACATTTGCTCCAAGGTAAGGGCGTCAATTTGCCAGCCTGTCTTTCTAAAATGGAGGCATAATATTCCTCCTTTTCAAAAAGCCCCCTCTGTGGTTGGCATAAACATGTGACGTGACGTGAAGCTTGAAGTTGGGCTGTGAACAGTGACAACAAATTTGTCTTCAAAATAAGAGCTTTACATTGAGTATGGAGTTTAGAACTGGGTTCTTAACCGGGGACTTTTAATTTGAAAGTAGCGACCATTCCTAGCTTGCACTACAACAACAAGCTAACACAACCAAACAGCCGCTGAGATCCGGGAGACTTTAGCATCTCCTGGGTCTCAGTGGCTGTCCAGTTGCTCATCTTAATGTCCGCGGATGAAGGGATGGACTGACTGCTGTGATCAGGTGTTTCCTGGTTTTAAAACTCCTCGGTTGTGGGTCGCACAACAGTGCAGGTCATTGATACCTCTGCCCATCTCACCCACGGGCCGGCACATTTCCGCCTCGGTGTTAGATAGCAGGCGAGGCGGAAATAAGTGTACCCTCCAAGGCGGCAAATCGGCGGACCAAAACAGACCCCCAATTTGCCGCCCTCTGTCTAAAACCACGGACCGAGCCGCCAAAAGGACGGGCAAATTGGGGGCTTGGTGCTCTGTCTAAAAACGGCTAGTTATGGCTACAATAAAACATATATACAATCATAAATACAAATAGGTACCAACAATCAAAAGAACTAGTATAGTAGAATGAAATACAAATACAATAGTGAATCAAATTTTTAAATTGCTCAAATCCTTCATCACACAAGTACAATAACACTTAAGAGAATATAATAATTTTACTACACTTTGTACAAGTAACACAAAATGAATACCAACCAACTTCTATATAATTCGATAAATTTTCCCCACTAACCAATGACTTCCTGAAGTATTGATGGTGGCAACTTCTTCCATCACTGTCATTTCTAGGGAATACAAAGTCAGATGTTACCTGACTTGGTCCCCTGGAAACCAGTTGCGTCTGTATTCTCACAGTCAGAACTGAAGGCCAGTTAGCAGGTCAGTGCACAGAGGCTCATCCTCAAGAGACGATTCTGCTCCAGGCATTTCTAATGGAGAGCACAAGGGCATTAGTATACACACATTATTCACAGCATTTATAATGCAGAACATCACACATACCCAGTGATAATAACATTATAACTGTCTGCAAAATGCTTGTGAGAAATTACTAGTCTTCCTGTTAGTGATCAAATGTGCTGTAAGGACAGGAGGAGGAAGTTGGAGAATGACATTTTGCTTGAGGTGTCATAAGAGCCACAGGTCGGGGGAACATCCCCCAATGTGGGAAGACACAGAAGTTTCAGATAAGATGACATTTGTTGTCCCATCTGTTATATCAAGGAATCACTGTCCTGGGAAGACAGGATACACCCAAACATCAAAGAGTCACTATTATGTAAAGAAAATGTTTATGACTGTTGTAAATAAAGGTAACCTCCTCTCTGATTCTGTACTTAAAGGATAACAGTTTAGAGTTTGAGAGAGAACGCTTTCGCCTTCTTCTCCATGCCGCGTGTTATTAAAGAGATCTGATTCATACACTGATGTCTTAAGTTCTTCGGAGACTTAGCAACTCTCTCTACCTCACAAAGGAAAATTTCCACAACATGCTTTGCAGGGATGTACACACACACACACACACACACACACACACACACACACACACACACACACACACACACACACACACAGACATACCTGCACACAAACTCACCTGAGTTTTACTGGGGAGAAGTAGAGGTAAATGGGTCTTCATCCTCAGGATCAGACAGCATTTGTGGAGACGTGTGTGGCTGCAGAGGTAGATGGTTCCTCATCCTGGCTAGTGGTAGAGGGCGCTCCAAGATATTTACAAAAGTCCCCTGCATTTGCATTACAGTACAACATAACTGAATAATGCAGGAATTATTAAATAAACCTGTTATTAAGCATAATGTATCCAACTTTTAGAATAGGAAACAAATGAATAGAAAACAAAACACAACCTCCTTGGTTAATGGCTAATTAATTACATGACACTCCAAATGTCTCAGAAAGCTACATCATAAAATGAACTTCAAAAAACCCGAACTATCCCTTTAACATGAGAGCTTAAAGAAACATGTCAACATGTATTCATTTAAATGAGCATTGCTGAATAGTACAGTAAACTATAGTAAAAGCCTGCAAGAACATCAGTCCTTTTCACAGAGAGACGCCGCGTTCTTGTGAAGGATCTGTTAGGTATCAGACTGTGAACACCATCAGATCGACATGCCCCCACAGATGCTGGTTGGCCTCTGCTGCCCCTCTGATATGACCTCTGCATCAGAGCCGCAGCGAAATTTCACCCCTCGCTGCATCGGAAACTCTCCCACAGAGGAAGATGCAGAGAACCGGAGCATGATCCTTACACTGCAAGGGCAGTGTGAATAGGGCTGGTGAGTACGAATGGAATTCTTACCCATTTACATGATGTTATGAATGCGGTACAGGACCTGCTTCACTCAGTCATGAAGCCTTTGTGATAGGCCTTTTCCCCAATCCAACACTGTGACCAAGGATTTCTGGATCTAACCTCTGTTAAATAGATCCTGTAGATGTGTTTTTACTTCTTAGGTAGAAGTGTCAAGGGATTGCTTTGTATGCTTTCTTTAAAGGGATGTTATCTTTCAGCTGTATGTCCATCTCTAAATCTTTAATGCACCCCGTGTCCCAGTCATCCTCTGCAAAAATGTCACGCACCTTTACCAGCATCTGCTATACCTGCTGCTGCTGGTCCTCTGACAGATGACTCAGGTTCAAAGCCTTAACATGCAGCCTGCATGTACTAAGAAAGCCTGGAAACAAAGGAAAAGGTTACTACATTTCCCCAGGTTTGAAAATCCCCTCCCCTGTTGACTGGAAGCACACCTGAATGCGCCGCCAGTTCCAGCTTGACAGCCTGATGGTCGGAGAGTTTAAGTACAGCTGCACGCCGCAGCTCACCGCAGTCCAGTCGTAACGTGTTCTGACTTAGCTGCCATTATTGAGCAGTTGGGAGTGAGCCACTCAGCGGCAGTCACAGTTATCTTAAACAGCTCAAGACTTGTATGCTAATAAGCTGTCCCATCAACTTTAAGGTTGATGTCAATATTGTGTTCACAACTTGATGTGGCTGCCTCCAAGTGGCCAAAATCAAACAAAAAAACCAACAACAAAAACAACACAGGTGTAACCAAACCCCAACCATGCAGAATGCTCAAAGAAATAATATGATGATAACATGTAATTCTGATGAGGGGCCCACAGTGCTGACCTGTGAGGCATGTAAACCACAGCCACAAGTTGAAAACAAACTAACTACATTTACATCAAGCACTATACTTAAGAACAAAATTAAAGTAACTTTCGCTTCACTTGAGTATTTCTGTTCTGTTCTGTATCAAATTTTATACATCCACTCCACTGTGTCCCCGAGGCAAATATTGCACCGTTTACTACACTACATTAGTTTGACAGCTTAAGTCAAGTGTTACCTTTCACATTACAACTTTTCATGCTTAATGGGTTCAAAGAAATCTACTTTATAAGCCAAATGAACATTTTTTTTAAAAAAAGTCCTACTGGATTAGACAAAGATACATTCTCACACAGCTAAAAAGAGAGAAATTGACGTTCAGATGTATGTTTCTCACAGGACAGCCACGTCAGGATGACGCTCAGCTCAGCAATACATAAAGGAGTTTAAAAGAGCTCAACCATAAACATCTGCAGCAGTATATATGACATATACACATTATTGCAACAGTAATATTAACATTTTACTGCACCATGACTACTTTCGATACTTTAAGTACATTTTTACATATTAATACATACACTTTGTTGTTACGGTTTATTGTGAATATTCTTCCACCCCTGACTAAACCTTGAGACTAAATATGAATGATCTTGTATTGACAACATGTGCACCACAGAGGCACGTCATTGAGCCCATACACTGTCGGGACTGATGTCACAGAGGTTGGTGGGGGAAAGTGAGTACCAGGACACAGAGGAGTGAGAGAGAGCCGGTGGGTAACCGGGCCTATCAGAACTGGGCCTTCTGAGGATTTCAGGATTGTCTGAGTACCTTGAAGGCCTTGAAGATTCACCACCGGAGAGAGCAGAGGTGCACTGCTGAGCTCAGCTACTATTAGCAAGACAGACATGACAGAGAAATGCACTCACACTTCGAGCTAGCACACGTGGACTGAAGGGTTCCTTAAGGTTTACCTGACGTTTCCTCAATTAATTCTCACTCAGTTTTCTTTTCCCTCTTCATGTGATCAGAAGGATCTCATCTCTCAGTTGCAAACACTGGCTTTGACATGCGGGGGAGGCGGGGCCCTAAGCAATCTGTGTAGTGTGTGTGTGTAGAGCTCTGGGGTTTAGAGTGATACTGAGTGATTGTCTTGTGTATGTACGGGGAGTGTTTCAAGAAAATGTTGGAAAATAGATTTTTTTCGCTTTTTTTTTGTTGTTGAGGAATTTCGTGATGAAAAAGGAATATAAGTCGCAGATTACACATAAAGACAAGCAACCCACACTGAACAGCTACAATGTTTAACAGCCACAGCCAGTAGTGGGGATCATAAGATACTGGCTCCATTAACTCGAAAAACAGTTTGAAAAGGTTGTCATGTTTGTTTCAGTCAGGCACCATATATTGGAATCCATTTCCAACTTTAAATCAGGTGGGTCAATAGTTTTACTCTCTGCATCTCATCCGTTGAGTCGATGACCTCAGTCACGATCACAGTTCCTGCGTCTACGATCTTAAATGACCCTGAATGTTCCAGGCCTATTGGCATTTGTCCCCTGATGTCTCCACATTTCACTAATATCATGCGAGGCAATGACATTTACATCTTTAATTGGCTAAGTATTTGTTTTGAGGTGTAAAATAAGCTGGCCCCTGGGGGATTTCACTGCAACAGATCAATGACTCTGCTCAGTTTAATTGCACATTACAGATAATGAGGTATTTGTGGTTGGCTGGAGGTGAAAAAAAAACAAAAAAACAACAAAAACATGATTTAAGAATTCAGCATTGTTTCAAAACAACAGTACTAGACTGAATTAACCATGAAACAAGGATTTACCATCTCACATAACATTTAAAAATGTGAGGGAGCTGTTATCTTCTTTCTACTGCTGCTTTTGGTTAAAGGAAATAAAGGCAACATAGACACATATACATATGTGAGGATTAGAGATGAACTCAATTATGCATGCATGTTTGTACATACAAGCGTGGACACAGTGTTGACTCTGGATGCCTGCATTACACACACTCCTATGACACTATCTCCAGGTCTTCATTCACCACCAAAATGCTTTGATTATTATCATATATCGTAGGCGGCACACACACACACACACACACACACACACACACACACACAGAACTGGGCCAGTTGTCATGAATACCATTTACTGGAAACAGAATAAAGGAATTCTGAATATGAAGAGGCCTACCTCACAGATGTTCTGTTAAGTGGTGTATAAATCATATTTTATATTGAAATAAGGCAGAAAACAGTCAATGGAATGGCAACACCCTTGAGTCTCCCTCTCCTACAGACATTCTGAAGACACTTGAGTTGTAAGAAATACAATTCTGGAGTATTTTCTCTTTTAAAATCACATTCAGCACGAGAGAGACATGAAGAGGGGCCTCATGACTAGTATATTGATGACTTATTTGAATACAAGTCGTGCACCCTGCCATGCAGCTACATTCGTCTAACTGAAGCACCAGGAGCTTTGAGTGAACCCAGCTGGTTAAGTGATGAGAGGGACGTAACGCAACATCTCAGACCAATAACGGGGAATAGAGCACCAAGATGGATCTCTTGCTGGGTTTGGCTCCTGCCACCCAGGGCTTAATGTCAGTCAACTAATAGGAGTGCTAATGTAAGCTGCACGGCTAAAAGAGGAATTGATAACTTCTAACAGCTCCTTCCAAGTGCCAGATGGAGACGATAAGACAGGTAAGCTAGAGGTGCAAGATCAACATGCCATGCTTGCTAAACACAGTACAATGAATATTGCTGCCTGCAAACCACAGTTCAAATGTATGAACTGAGTTAATGAATTGCGTGGCATTATGGCATATAATGTATACAATACGAATAGGTACTTTGCAAATAGTATGTTGTCTTGTCTTGGAGGAGGAGGAGCCCCTCAGGGACAGTGAAGAAGAGCCAGTACCAAGAGCCAGCCAGGAGATCATAACTCCAGAGTGGGCTGGTTGGATTATTCAATCAATGTTAATATTCATAAATATTACGGTCTACAAAAGTGACACAAAATAAGTGTTTTATTTGGTGCTATGTAAATTGTCTTTTCAGCGCAGTTAATGCCTACAGTGAAATGGTACATACTATAGTATGTTGCAGATAGTTGGTCTGAAAAGAGAGAAACAGGTAGGAAGTCTGGCAGTCTGACAATTTTAAGCAGAACTGCACTGTTGTGATAATGAGATAAACTATCCCAAAGTAAGACAGGAGGCTACGGTCCACATTCAGGGACCTGAAACCAGAAGAGCGCTATCCAAAGCAGCTCTTCCTGGGCCGGGCTGAGTTGATGGAGTGCTTGAAGAAGGCATCATCTTCCAGAGTGGCTCAGGATTTCATCAATGTATGTTCTTCTGAAGGTTAATACTGAACAACCATGATAAAAACCGGTAACAGTTCAACTTTAAGAGAGCGTTTTGCTGCCACTGTTTGGGGAGCAGCTACGAGACGAGCTGTCCCAAACAATTGCTCAGCTCATTTCTGGATGTCCGATGACAAAAAGCCTTTACCAACTATATCAACCAGATAAAAAGTTTGCAGATTTATAACAGTGACTCAAGTGCCCACTGCTGACTCATGCGCACCCCAGTTCTGGTGGTGGGGGGTGAAATCAGCCATGCAGAACTACTCCACTGTGCACTAACTATTCCCTCAGAAAGAGTTTTACTGGGTATTAATTTTCTATGAATAAAGTTGCTTTGATGTTTAATTTTTAGAGGACAGTGAGGAAAGTTAAAAGCTCAGCTACAGGGAGCAGCAGCATCCGCCTTTACTGGGGGTTACTTCTTCTTCATCCTTTACACAGTACACTGTGCTTCTTATGGTAATACACTGTAATTTCATGTGATTATGCCTAAACATTTTCCTCAAAGTGACAACTAAAAGCAGTGCCATCGTTACACTAAATGGAATCAGTTTGACAGGAGTGCACATTTTGTTTGCACAGCGGGGGGTTCTGAAACAACCACATGTACTGTATATGCAAATAACTGATCATCCCTGCATGATACACATGCATCCCGTGATTTTTTTTTTTTCAACCGTAAAAGATTATGAATAGCAGTTGCAGCATTCACAATGGGGCAAGTGACAATGGGTGTGCACGTGGCCTCTTTAGATAATTGCAATCATTTAAATATTAATGATGCTCCCTTGTCTGCAGTGGAGGGCCATGCCAGGGACTTTGCATGCAGATGGCATCAGACTGAAAATAAAGATCAAAGACAAGAGAAATCCCATTTGTTCCACTCCCTATGTAATGCCAAGGCTTTAGGAGAATCTGCCTGCTCGATTTCTGGGCTCAGAAAGAGGAGCTGAATGTGAGATGTGGCTGGCACAGATGGCAGCACCTGATATCAAGCCAGTAAGATTGAGAAAACACTCTATGACTGCTGCTGTTATGGCTGTTGGCCTGGCTTCACTGTCTGCTCTCTAGGTTTCTCTGGGAGTGTCATTGATGCGTCTTTTACATGGCTTAAGTGTGGAGTTCAGCCTATCTATAATGATTGATTACAATTAGAAATACAATTATAATCAAGATAACAAACAAAGAAAATCTGAAAATAATTAAGAATAAAATCAGATTGGTTTGATTGGAGAGCATCAGAACAAGTGCAGTCCGCTCCCAAAGTGTTTCCCAGTAGGAATCATGTGGCTTCCGACTGCAATCCCTAATCTGAAGGCAATAAAAATCTAACAATATCAAATCACTATGATGTTTGTGTATGTGCACATCTGTCACATGTATATTTTGAACAGATGTTTTACTCTTGTAATTCAGTTCTGTGGACCAAAGGAAAAGCAAATAAATAAATCCAAATGCAAAATATTTTGAAAAATGGCACCTATATAGTAATATTTAAAGGACAGTAGCAGTAAATCATACGCTTAAACCTTTCACTATTGACAACTATTTTGTGTTTAATGAAAGCGGTGCTGTAATTTTTAAATGTAAGTGTTATGGTAGACATTCGATTGACTTCAAATAATTTAAAAAACAATATCACATCACACACAGAAACATGAAACCTGACATATGTAATATACCTACGGTACAGCAAAATACGTAAATACATCATCCATAAATCATTACTAATATGAATTACGTATAAGGCTAAAACTGTTTAGAGAAAACTTTTTGTGCTAAAGCAAAAGGTATAAAAAGAATATCAATAAAACATTAACGTCAAACATCAAAATGCATTAAGCAATCAGTATAAAAACAGTGTGATAAAAAAACTGATAGAGGGTGTACTAGATGAAGATGCAGCAGCAGTTGTGGCAGTAGGTGCACAGCAAAATCTGCATACTCGGATCAACACTGCCAGAATTGATTTCAATACTTTTTAGGTGTCTTTATGGGTCCACAACAAAGGATGTTATTTTGAATATCAGTAGAGAGTTGGTACCTGTGCATAATTGCTTTTCCAAAGTTTTAAAACATTTTTTGGGGTGTTTTGGAATGAATTTCTTGTCAGGGAACAAGGTTTTTTTTTTGTTTTTTTTGTTTTTTTAAAAGTATTTTTGGCTTGATGGATAGGACAGCTGAAGATTTCAACAGGAAACAGGATGAGAGAGAGGAGGAGTAAAACACAGCAAAGGGACCCCTGCCGGGAGTCAAACCCGGATCCGCTGCAGCGAGGACAAAGCCTCTGCACATGGGACGCACGTGCTACCCACTGAGGCAAACGGCACCCCAGGGAACAAGGTTTCAAACATGTTATGGTGGTCACAGATCAAATATTACAGGTAACATATCGTATGTATATAGAAGGGGATATAGAAGAGAACACTATATTGACAATCGGTAAAAGAAATAATGAAACCAAAAGGACTGCTTGGCAGACATTTCAACATGAGTTATTTGAATTTGGACTTTCTTTTTCTCTTGGAATCATTTTAACTAATCTATCCCAAAGAACTGCTTTTTTTTATACTTGGAGATCACTTGGAGTTTTTAGGAAAGATAAAAAAAAATAGACAGAGAAGAAAGAGTAACCCTGTGTGTTCAAAGTCATTTTTAATGTGTAGAAGTACATCCTAATTGATTGTAAGACTTGTAAAGCATTGCTGTCTCTCATTGTATTGTCCCCTCTTATGTCTTTTACAGTTGTTGGTATATATAGGCCCACTAAATCTGATAACATTTTTAATGATGAACTGAACTCCTTACTGAAGGAAACTCTGTGAGACTAAGACCAACTGCCTTAAACATATTTAATATTTAAAATTAAAATGTAACATTTAGATGTAGATTTAATATTTATATGTAGATCAAGTAGTTAGGTTTAGATTTAATATTCAGTTTTATCATTTAGATTTATCATTTTCATTTAAATTAAATATCTAGATTTGACATTTAAAGTTTTTTTTTTAAACATATACATTATTTTTACAGTTACATACATCATGTTGTTTTGCGTCATTTTAATGAATCTCCCAAATGTGAAGAAACTGAGCTAAATATGAAAATATTAATGTTCACTTACGGTTGTCAGAGTGGTTAGCACAATGTAATTTTCACAGTAATTATAGGTATATGGTATGACATAATTGGTTATTGTGATTTTCTACAGAAGCAGCTTTATTTATTGAAATTCTCACAGCAACACTTTGCTTGCTGTAATTACCCACTGAATATTGTATTCCCGCTTGCAACCTTATACAGAGAAACCAGTAAATTACTGCGGATCTCACTTCACACTTTCACAGAGATGCAAATCCACTGATGCAGCTCTGGCACTGAAACAGGAAACCCCCTAATCATGCAGATAAAATGATATTACCCACAACAAGTCCACTAGTGCACGGTGCCAGTCCAGCCTTTGGTCTCAGTGTTGTTCAGCCTGACAGAGCTAAGGTACCTCTGTTTGCTCCTCACTGAAGCACGATTACGCTGCAAGCATTCACCAGGCATGATAGTCCTGAAAGAAAACGGATGCATTCATTCTGTTCCTGTCGTGGGAAATGGCAAACATACAGTACCTACTGCACTGCCCCGAATCTGAAACTGAGATGAGAACAGAGGATTCATCCACGAGGTGGATTTAAGGTCATTAACAGTGCTGACAGCTTCACTACCACACCCAGGGAACAATACAGACAGATGCTGTAGTGTGTGCTGCCGCAGTTGACATCTGTGCAATAACAAACTGCCGCGGAAATTACTGTCATACATTGTTTCCTTTTGTGCTGGCATAACCGAAGAGGAAATTGGGAGAGTAAAGTGTGAAATCAAGAGATGCGCTTTCGTCCTGCTGGATGCAAATGAAATGTCAAAGCTACAAAAGCAGTTAATGAGATTTTCACATTGTTGACTAAAGTGTGAAAACTCACAGACACAAACAAACACATCCATTAGACTACTACTTGTGTAAGGTGTGTGTTGCTTTTGCCTTATCAAGTATGTCACCAGACAAAGTCTAAGAACGGGTATCTGAAAAGGTGTACAGTAAATGCTACTACTTACAAATATAGATGAAAGGCTTTGTTGAATTAAAGTAGAAATTAGAGTTGATCTGTGTTAAAATGGTCTCACTGGGTGTCAGAGATACAAGGCTCTTTTAAAACAAGCACTGTTTGCACTGTCCAATATCATGCAACTTGCATTAAAGTTTACAAAAAAAATGTGGATAATCCATATTGGGAGCAGAATCAGGATCCTTGTTAATCTGCAAGTATTATAAATACTCTCCTCATTGCCCACCTCATCCTTAACCTCTTTCCTGACCTTAAACTGTACACTTAATTGATTAAATAAATAATATTGATTTAGCCACACCCCGACTCTTTGATGAACCAGCACTATAGGATACAATTCCCGCCCAATCCCAGCACAATTTAGTTGATTCCTGTGGAGAACATGTGTTTCCTGCAAAAACACCTGCATATTTATTTTTCATTTTTTAAATTATTCAAAATCATCTTTTTTTTTTTTGCACAAACCAGTCAATTCACATTGCAGGTGGGTTAGCACAATATCCCCCCACTGCTATCCATCACAAATAATAGTGTATTTGACCATAACAAAATGAATGTGACCTGATGCAACATACAGCAAACACCAGAATGACCATACTTAACAAAAAACACCAAACCAGTCTGCCATAATCAAGCAAACAACCAAAAAGTCTTCCAGTCTTCTCAGTTGCTCTTCGACCTCCATTGTGTCTGAGATGGGGAAGGTCAACTTGGTGTCCACTGTACACAGAGATCATAGTATTTCTTTCAAATCTGCAGTTTCAAAAGTGAAAATGGGATATGTTGATGAAATGGTGTAAGCATAGGTTCAGACATGGAATGCTGCAGACACACTGTATGGTCGTTGTAGAATGTTTACATACACTTGTAAAAAACATGTATATCATGGAAGTCTTGAGGTCCAAAGATTTCTGTTATGACTGGACTTTGTGGTCGCCTGTTTGAGGTCTGTTTTCTGTGCTTTGTGTTTCAGAGGTGCTTGGTGAGGCTGGGCGTGGCGTTGCTGCTGGTCAGAGCTGTGCCGATCCACACACCAGCAGTGCATTGAGTGTAATCAGCGCCTACTCTTACACCCAGACCTTCCCTCTGCGCGGTGCCAGATTACTGTCGCCAGCTCCAGCGATACTGGTTCTGCATCTCTAGAGTTTATGTATTTTGATAGCTTTCTACTGTTCCTGCTTCCCTCCTCCAGTGTGACTGGACCATTCCTGTGGATCAGATTCGAACACATACCTCTTTGGTTCAAGTTTGGTTCAGTAATTAATCTGTGTGACCAAATCTGCTGTGTCAAAAATATACATACAGTAATTCTAAAATTTGGTTAATGTCCATTTTCACTTCGATTAGGTGCTTTTGATAGCTATCCACATGCTTCTGGTAGACCTCTGGCTGAATTTTGAACCACTCTTCTTGACAGAATTGATGAGGTTCAACTGAATTTGTTGGGCTGGTGATTTTCGGTTTTCCGGAAGAATTTGGAGATAATTCTCCTTCTTCATTATTACATTTACTTTCTTTAGCGCACCAGATCCACTGAGAGCAAAACAGCCCAACAGCATAACACTACCACCACCATGTAGATGGACTTCTGACCTCCTCCCGCTGGATGCACGGCGTGCTTTTGGTCTAGTGGTCACAGACAGCTGAGCTCATGTTGTTTGTTTCCGCTGTTCACTCAATATCTTGTCCGAGGGCCTTTCTGTTTCACTGATTCACTGACTGAAGTTCCATATTTAAAGCAAGCTATCACAACTGAACCAACCCGACTACCACTGAGGCAACCCTATCCGTTGATAAAGTCCAGTAGATTTGGTAAAAGTCAAGGGAAATGTAGACAAAAAGCATGAAGTGAACCTTTAAAAAATAAAAAATTGCCAACCAGGCCTACCAGTCTCAAGGTCAAGAAACAAATTTCACACTCCAGTTGTGTGATCGACCAGAAATTGGTGTTGTCTCCGGCATTCTAACCAGCTGTTTTGGATGTACACTTTTTCCTAAGTAGCAGCTTGATAGGCTTCAGTCTATTTGGTACCAAGAGAGTTCAAATGGCATGCTGCACTGTAATGTGAGTAGCCATCTTATAGTTAACAATTAGTAGTGCAAGCTATTTTTCATTTTGAAGAAATTATGCTTTCTACACGTGATGGGGACAAAATGGCCATTTCGCCAACACCAATTTCTAGTCGATCACACAACTGGAGTGTGAAATTTATTTCTTGACCTTAAGACTGGTAGGCCTGGTTGGCAATTCTTTTTATTTTTCTCTAAGGTTCACTTCACGCTTTTTGTCTACATTTCCCAAGCAGCCCCCAGAATAAATGACACCCATGGCAATTAAACATAAAGCACAAAAAATGCTACAATCTGTTATGATTTGTCCGACCTGCGCTCTCAAAAATCGTTTGGGACATTTAGTTTATTCAATTCACCTTTTCATACCCAGATGGTGTGTGTGGTGTGGCTGTGAAATAGGGCTATTTGAGCAAGTGTGACATGTCAAGTGTGTGACTCTGCGACTTCAGCTGGAAAGCTGAGAATATTTCAACTCCAAAAAACTGCTTGAAAAATCGTGATGCACAGCACTTGAAAACAATAGTTTTGCTGCCGAGTTAAACTTCGCCTTCCACTCTGGTTTGAAACTGTTGTCATGTTTTCCTTTTCTTGAAGAGCAGATTGACTCCTCTATCTCAACTCTTCTATTGTCCTAATGGCCTGCAGTATTTGTAAAAACATCACTTGTTATTACCTTCGCCAAGGAAGTTGTGTTTTCACGACCGTTTGTTGGTTCGATTGTCTGCAAGATTGGACGGAGGATGAGACTCACAGATTGCAGAAACATTTATAATGGAGAAATTCATTGATATTGATGACAAAAATTATGTATATTTATGTTATATATATTTATGTATTATTCATATATATGTATGACTGTTATCTATGAGCTAGTACAGAAGGGGACTGATGGGTCTAGGCTGAAGTTTAGGCTCTAAACTCCGGTTACTGTAAATTTAGTATTTAAGGTAGTATAAATAGAATAAATTTATATCTAAGCTATCTTGACAACACACACAGTTACATGATGTTCAGTTATTCAAATATGCTGTTAATGAATGTATTTATTTGGCATATTTCTTGCTGGAAATTTTCACTGTTGATATTCATCCACCAGACAATTACATGTCATAACAGCAAAATGTCGCCATATACCGTCTAATATAAATCCTGGTATATGTGTCTGGTAAACAGATAAATTAATTAGTTTTTTTATCTGGTGGCCTGTAGTTTGGCTCCATTGTTGTCACTGTAATGTGAGCATAAATCATTTTAATTAGTCCGGCTAAACAACAAGCACTCTTCTATTTAAAGCACATTGGTTGGAGTGGGAGCTGCAAATCATATTGCTCACACACACACACACACACACACACACACACACACACACACACACACACTCACACGCACAAGAAAGAACACAATGCAATTTGAAACTTTGTTTTCCGGTTTGGAACAATAATTAAAATTAAAGATTACATTTCCTTAAAACAGGGTCAATAGATCCCATTCCTGTGCTGCAGAAGTAGCTGCTCCTCCATAAACTGTGTAGGTCTTTTTGAAGACTGTTTTTCTGTAGCTGAACCAGACAACACAATAAAAGCGCATCCCTGCGGAATAGAGAATACGTCTAAGAATAAGGACAGGGAGATGACAGAGAGAGAGTGCTTCTCTGCTTGCCTTGGGCTATGAGTTGTGCATGCTGTTTTGTTCATGGCCTGAGGTTGTGCAATCTGTTTGACTGTTTAATGTATCAATTAAAAATCAGTGTTTTGCCTCCTGCCGTGCTTTCCAGTCTGGCATGCCCAGCACCAGGCGAAGCTCCCGTCCCCTGGAGGAGACAGTGATTCAAACACAAACTAGATGTAGACACCTGGACCTCCTGCTAGTTACACACTCATCAGTTAGTACACCTTGTGAGTGGGCAGAGCAACGGGCAGTTAAATCAAAGGAAGAAATGACTGTGAAGTCCTCGGTCCATTTCATGAACACAGGCTGAACATAGGCAGTGGAGGTTATTGGGGCTCTATAAAGGCGGAAAGACAAAATGATTTACCTTCCCTACCCACCTTATCCTATCCTATCAATCCTATCCTATCCCATGCTATCCTATCCTATCCTATCCTATCCTATCCTATCCTAAAAAGAAGTTAGAAGTTGCTCTGTAGTTACCATGGCTTGGGATGTCCTTTGTGTTATTCTTCTGTGGGAAAAAAGTGGCACACTTTTGAATTTGCCTAATGATGGTTGCTGCTGTCACATTGTCCATTGCTCTTTTTCAGGAAAACTTTGATGGTATAGTTGAGTTACCATCTCTACTGAATGTACTTCATGGTCACCCATTCCTGCCCCTCTCCCTTCTCTTGTCTTTAAAATCCTAAACTAAGAAGCAGAATCAGACCGTTTATTTCCTAATAGGTGTTTCGGTGAGCAGATGCAGTTAGCATAACTACATTCAGGCTCATAAGAGAAGTTACAGAGGTATCGTAGGTTATGTCATTTAGGCACATTAACTTGTATGTCAAATTACCCTTGATTCTTGGTCACAAACTGGATGCTAACCCTGGTCTCCGGATGGTCCTGTAAACTGGTGCCAGAGCCTGAGACTGTCCCAGATCATTACACTATGAGAGAATGGTGCAGTGATAAGTTCACATTCCACAAATCTCCACGCTCAGTTTGCTTGACTTAATACAGGGCAGTAGTTCAGGTCAGTATGTGAGTCTCACATTGGTGCTACTGTCACACACTGAACAATTTGTTGAACAATTATTTTAAACAAATCTGTTGAATGAACTGATTCTAATGATCCATCAGAAAATAACAATCACAAGATCGGCTCTATCACTTAAGGGGAAAAAAAAATGACCTTCTTAAAAGCTGGACATTTAGAAAAAAAAGGTACATATACATACCTTATTGGCCGTTAAAGGTTACACATATTTACTTGAAATACATTATTTAGGCCTATGGGTACATCAGTGTAGATTGTACCTCGGGGGACAGAAATGGATTCTGTACTTCTATGTCTGACAGTGTATGTTATACTTCTGGCTGAACCCCATTTAGCGATATCGCATCATAGCAGGATTTCTTCTGATTTTTACTTGCAATATAAGTCAGTGTCACTGAGATTAACATGTGGCCAAAAGTAAAACATGCCATAAAGTTTCAGCCCAGAGAGAGAAAAAATGCAACATTTCCCCTTCCAGTGAGTTTGTAGAACTGGCCTTTAACCAAATACTCATTCTGACCTTTACCACAGCCCAGTCCAGTGATGGGACTATGCTTTGTGTTTGGTTACATTTCTGTATTCATATTTGGAGTGATGACAAAACGAGCATTTGGATCAATGATAGAGTAGACATAGCACAGTGTTCCCTCCCTCACCACTGTGAGCCTCTTTGCAGACTGATGGTCTACAGCCAGGGGACTGAATCTCTCCAAACTCTGCTAAGGTCAGAGAATGGCTGTTGCCCTGCCCCGAGGCTCTGCATCAGAAGTACACAAGCTCACACACACACACACACACACACACACACACACACACACACACACACACACACACACACACACACACACACACACACACACACACACACACACACACACACACACACACAAACATGCACACACACATATGCGGGCACGTACATGCACACCAGTCAGGGGAAATGTGTTTAATATCAGAGTGGCAGTAACAACAGGAAAATAGGCTTTTGAGCATAGGACAGAAAGCTGGGTAAATGTAAGTTTATTTTCAGTCACTGGACTCTGAGATGAATTTGAAAGCTCAGTTTAACCTGCCACATCATGTCATTCCTTTAACACACACACTCTCTCTCTCCTCAACCAGGTGGCTGGCTAACAGACATTCAGCTGTTCAGTGCTTTCTGCAGTCCTTAGCATGTGCTTTGAATGATACGAGCATTGTGTTTATTAATTACTATCAACTTCGGTGTGTGTTTTCTGCAGACAAACACACAAACAGCAGTTGCACATATATATCCATACATCCATATCCATTTGTTTATTTTTTCATTTTTTGTAGAACTGAAAGCAAACAGATCGCTGCCAAAACAAAATCCTCCCTGTTATCTACAGCATATTTATTTTACCGAAAATAAGCCTTCATATGTGCTGACATATTGTTCTTTTTGTTTTGTATGAATTAGGATTTAAGTGAATGCTTAATAGGTTCTATTTTGCTCTATACTGCTGTAGCCTATTTTTAACCAGATATCACCTCACACATGTTGAGAGGACACAGCTTGCTCATCATTGCTGTATCACTACTCAAGCTTGTAGCCACTACTTTGCCGGCCAAAACATAGTCCTAGATGACAAAATATTCCCCCAGTGGTCTTCCCTCCCTAGTTTTGGTTGTCTTTTCCAGTTTATCTTTCAGAACGTCTCCAGCACACCTCTCTGCAAACCAGGACTTTCATGCAGCTTGTGCAGGCTGCAGTGGCGGTCCTTGCTTACATGACTAAGTATAAAGTGCAGGAAAACTCTGTGGTCAGATGAAACAAAGATTGAGTTGTTTGACCACAATGAGCAGGAATATGTTTGGAGGAGAGAAGGTGAGGCCTTTAACCCCAAGAACACCAACCCTACTGTCAAGCATGGTGGTCATGGTATTATGCTGTGGGGCTGTTTTTCTGACAGTGACAATGAAGAAGGAGGATTATCTCCAAATTCCTAAAATCTAAAATCATCATCCGTAAGATTGAATCTTGGGTGCAGTTGGGTGTTCCAACAGGTAAAATAATCCCAAACACACATCAAAGTAGTAAAGAAGTGTCTAAATCAGGCTAGAATTGGGGTTTTGGAATGGCCTTCACAAGTTGTGACTTGAACCCCATGGAGAACAGGTGGACTGTGCTGAATAAACAAGTATGTGCCAGGATGCTAACAAATTTACTTGAACTTGACCTATTCTGTCAAGAGGAATGGTAAAAAATTCAACCAGAGGACTGCAAAAAGTGGATGGCTATCAAAAGTGCCTATTAAAGAAAATATGGCCCAGGGACATTTAACCACATTTTTAGTATTGCTGTATGATTTCGTTGCTCTTTTCTCTACATCTATTGTCTGCCCGTTGGAGTGATCCCTCGTCTGTGGCTCCTCCTGAGGTTTCTTCCATCATTTATATTTTGTTATTTTGTCATGTTAAAAGGCTTTTTTTCTCAATATGGCAAGTTTTTCCTCGCTCAAATCAAGAAATCCAGTTGCAGAGATGTTTCCCCGCTCTAGGCGCAGCAGCTTGGGAGATGACGGGCGGAAGGGTGATGACACACAACAAGAGACCAGGGTCGGGCTCTAGTGGTGGGGCTCTACAGGTTGTCAGTATATGAGTCACACACTCCACCAACTGAGCCACTGGGGTGCATCAGAGGAAGATGCTTTAATCAGAAGATAAAGATCTTCATTGACTCATTTCATGGGCTTAAACACACTAAATAAACACATGGTCCTCATTTTCATGACCAAATATACAAATGGTCTATTTCAGAATAATATATGTTATTTTATTGATGTTGAATGTGTTCATAACTTTACGGCTGCAGCAGGTAAAGGATGGACTACTTTAATAACTGTGAATACTGCTAGGTTGCTTGACTTATAGTAATATATTCTCGCTTCAGTTTAAGATTATTGATAAAAATAAGAAAAAAAAGAAAAACTAAGTAAACTTAAGTAACCAGTGGGGCTAACGCTAACTGAACTAACTAAAACTTTAAAATAAATGTAATGGGATTAAAGTGTGATATTTGCCACTGAGATGTAATGGGGTAGAAGGAGATGTGTATAGGATTAAAGGTTATATATGCAGTATAAGTTTTTTGAGAGGGAAATACCATCTCATGGTGCCACCCTGAAATTGAACGAAGGGGCGGCAGCTGACTGGCAGTTGACTTAACAAGTTCTGACACAATACACTCGGACCAAAGTGCACAGCTCAAGACAAATCAGGTTTAAAAATGCACAAAACTTGAATCAAGTTGGGTGCACAGGAGATCAGTCAGCGGAGCAAACATGGACAAAGGGGCAGAGGCAGAAAGTCAGGATCGAAAAACAGGGTCAAACATTAGAAAGTCTATCAGGAGGAGAAATGCTGGAATGCTTGCTATGGGGAGACAAAGACAAATTGGCACAGAAGTCAGAGAGCATGCAGAGTACAGACACAAGGGAGGAGGGGATACCAAGGCACAGGTGTAGCACATCGGGGAGAGGCGGACAGTCACACTGGCGGGAAAACAGACAGGGGCAGGGGGGGATCTGAAACGAGAAGAGAGTTAGACACCAAAATAAAACAGGAAACAGGACTAAAAGACAAAAAAACCCAAAACAAAACAAAACAGAATAAAAGCATGACCTGAAGGAAGCTGAGACATGACAGAGATAACCATGCTTGCATTGCTCTAACAGGGCTAACAGGGAGGCAACTGGTAAGTGTGGTAAATCCACCTTACTCAATAACCATATCGTTAAATTCTGTGAAAAAAATATGATTTACATCTTGTCCTTCACTTGGGATTAATTCATTAAAAAACATCTTACTTTTCTTTGTGGATGTGTGCTGTGACTTTTTCCCTTGACATTATTTCTGTATGTCAGTTATTGCTGCAATTTACAAAATAAAGAAATGTAAATATAGATAAATGTAGAACAGAATAGAACAGATTGCAACTGTCATTGTACTGCAGCATACGACAACATTCATACTGCCTGGGCAGTTTATTGCTGCTTAATAGTAATAAATGAAGATTAAATACTGCACATACAAAACGTACATGCACTTACTTCACACACACAGGTGTAGTTGCACATATTGATATTTTCTATAGGGGATTTTCTTTCAGTGTGGTAATGTTCTCAAGTGAGACACAAGCAAGGTTGACTGTAGGAGGTATGTGCTTTCTTATGGCTATGATGACATCGGTAGTTTATGAGTTATGTAAGGCATCAAATCTATGAAGGCCCATTCAGCGCCCCTGCATTTTTTTTTATCTTGACACATGTACAAACTATTAACCTATTCACCCCATTTGAATTAGCTCAGTGTTGCACAGTAATCACCAGGGAATCCCTCGGAATAAGCTCATATGACAGTTAATGAGGTAAGCAGTATACCATGAAGCATTGAAGGGGAGTTGGTCTTTTAATTAGGCACATGCAATTAGATGTAATCAAAAGTATATATTAATTGCAAATGGGTCATTTAAGCAGTGCATCAGATATCAGCAATGACATCAACAGCGGTTTGCCATTATCCATAAATTCTCTGTTAAACATCATAAAACGTATTCAGTGAAACACAGTGAATATATGTGTGCGCATGCTGTGGTTAAAGATCCGCATCTGTGTGTGTGTGTGTGTGTGTGTGTGTGTGTGTGTGTGTGTGTGTGTGTGAGCGTGTCGGCCTTAATAACACTACCTTATTCCTCAGAGAGTATCTGTTCAGAATCAGTGGGGACCGAGATCTTTCTCTCTTCCCTCGGGGAGGCTTTTTCCCTGAAGACTTGCTCTTCTCCCCAAGATTGCGATGATGAACAACAACACATAACACCTAGAAAGTAGGCCACAAGCAGGCACAATCAGTCCTTCTACCAGTCAACTTTTATTGAGGAGAAACGGGAGGTAGGAGCCGGAACTGTAGAGTGCTGCCGTTACAGGGAGGAGTTGTTTCTTTGTTGGGATAAAAACAAAAACAGTTTGTGACCTTCCAGTCAAAGTACCTGCTTTCTTGCAAAAAACGGGGAGCGCGACAGTGGAAAAGTGATGTTAAAATGTTGTCTGGTGTCTGCTAACAAGACATGTTCTTTGTACCTTTAATGACTGAATTCAGGAAATGTACCAGAATTACGAACAGCAGATTTTGGCATGTATCATGACAGAAAGGGGGCGCAGCCCTGGGTAGAAGCAATTTAATGTGCCTGTTCTTGTTCATGATCATAAGACACACTTGGAACACAGCACGGTGGAGATTATAACCATTAATAATATAACCTACTGGAATTTGCTAATTGAATTTTTTTTTTATTAATTCTCGTCAAACTAGTTTGATGAGCAAGAACAGCTAAATGTAGATATATAAGTTTATTCATTATGTTGTACATTTTATTCACCACTTTTATCTGCAGCCTTCCACGCACCATGTAGGAAGAGCACACAGTTGAAGCATCCCAGAAACAAAGAACACTGAGAGCATCCAGATGTTGTATTTGCACAGCTGGCCCTAGTCAATAACATCTGCTGATTATCGTAATCATCTAGCCTAGTGTAAGTGCAGTATATTCTCAGCACTGTAGCTGCCCATCACATCTTTCCTTGACCTCAAGACTTTTTCCATTGGGGGATAAGGAAAAGCGGTTAGAAAAGGACATAGGAGGTACTATTTGACAGCACCACAACTCTTCTCAAATATGAACATAGTACACCTTTGTGGGGAGCGCAGGGAATGAAAGAAAGTTTTCTTTTGATTGAAAGTTTTCAATCTATGCTTAAAAAAACAAAAAAATGGCCAAAAGTCATAAAAATGCCATCTTTAGGACTCGAGAGACTGAAAAAAATGAATGAATGAATGTAAAAGAAGTACAGTAACAATATTCACTCTAACATATTCATGCTGACAACTAGCAGCATCGCTCTGAAAGGAGGGATGGATTATGCAGACCTGTCGTTAAGAAAGGTCTTCACATCCACTTGATTCAAGTAATGAAAAGGCAAAGCTCTGCACTCGCAGAAAGAATGGTGTTTTCGGGGGAGGGCAGCTGAACCTATAAAAAGGTGTTTGTTTATTTTCTATCCTATTTTAAGACAATCATAAAGATTGCAGATCCCGGTTGAATATTTCATGTGGGTTGGGGTGGTTGGGAGCTGTGGCCATCTGGCTCATGTATTGCCTTTCTTCCATTTAAGAAGGAAGTGGTGGTGTGAAGGAAACAGAGACGTGGAGTGATGAGGGTCCTGGCTGAGAGCCGAGTGACATGCCACACACACCTATTGGTGAATATTTCATGTCCAACCCCAATCAGAGCAGCAGAAGACTTTAATGTTTGTTTACACATCTGTTCTCCTCTCCTGTATCCAGGTTGCTCTAATAATGAATTGCGATTCAAACAAATAGATAATACAAAGGCTTCACACTGGCCTACTAAAGTCCTGCTTTCCAGAAGAAAACATTTGTCCTGCTGTTGTAGTGAATGCAACTTCTCCAAAATATTCATGAAATCCCAGCAAACACACAAAGTTTCTTTACATTCACAAGTAGCTGCTGGCCTCTTCCCGTATCCTAGACCAGCACTATTCATATACAAACTGTATTGGGCCACATTTTGAAACCAGGATGTATTCTTTTATAATTTATGTCTTTTTAAGCTTTCGGTAATGACAACTGTTAAATAAACACAAATGACATTATAAGATGCTCTCGAACTCTCCTCTGGTCCCTCTGGAAAGTTGATTCCAGAATATTATCATTGGGTGCGTTTACATGGAGCCAATCTTTAAAATGTCCAAACATATAAATATGCTCCATATTAACACCTAAATCAGGATTAATGAGCCCAAACCAAATGAAATTCTGTTGTAAAGGGGTACGTTTAATCCTTTTTATCAACCTATCAGAATAAAAATTGTCACATGTTAACAATATAGACTGATTATTTTCGACCTGCGTTCTCTCTGGACTACACTTACCAAAGATAGCGACTACTTAGGTGAACTGGACTACTATAAGAGTTGTTTTTAAAACAAAGAACACCTATTAGAACGCCTGGATGGTAGGAAATACTGACTTATCTCCCTAAAACAATGCCAATACCCATAACAACAGAAGTGGATTAGTCCTTGTGCTTGGCAGCCAAAGGATTTCTGTTTTGAATGAGAGAACCAAAATCTGGAAACAAGCTGTTTTCCAACAACCAAACAATCCAATTTCCATTTTTTGTAAAAGAAAAAAATAGACTAATTATCTGATTTTCTTTGATGTGCTAATAAACACAATTAAATGCAAATGTGTGTGGAAGTCCTCACTCTCAATTTTGAGATGATTTTTGTTTGTTGGCATCTGGAAGTTGTTGTAAGTAGCATATGCATTATTATGGAAGCTATAAGTCTCACAAAGACACACCCCTCTGGAGCATTCGAGCACCAGGATTGGCTAGTCGTCCAAGCGCCAGGATTGACCAGCTATTCAAACACTCGGATTGGTCAGGCACCCACACTGCATCATGGGATTACAAGACAAAGCTATAGACCCTTATTATGATAATTATGGCAATTATGGTATCCAATTTATGATAAGTTGCGGACAAAGTACTCAGCTCTTGTACTTAATTAAACAAAGCAATAGTGTAGAAATACTCTATAGCAAGTAAAAGTCCTGCATGTGTATGGTTTTGACAAAGTACAGTATTATAAGCATCAAATATATACTTCAGACACCAAATGTGTACTGTATTTATCATGCTGAATGATACATTTCAGAAAATGAATATTGCTAACCTCAGATGATTCATGCATTAATGTGCACATTAACGTTGAAGCTGGTACAGCTGGTTTAAATGATCTACTTACTTTATTTTCTGGGTGGCTTTGAATTTCCCTGCATGGATCGATACAGTTTTATCTTAATCATTAACAGTGGATCACAATTTATTTGCTGATGACATTTTGTATTAAGCATATTAGACTTTAATTAAGATAGTTATCAATAAATGTAGTGGGGTTAACAGTACAGCATTTGCCTCTGAAAAGGATCAGTGTACAAGTAAGCATAAGATGGAAATACCAAAAGAACATGTACCTCAAAAATGTACTTCACCGCATGTTGATGAAGGTTCCCAGTCATCCAGGTCATGGTAAATCTAAGTGCTGTATTGTAGGCCAGCTGGACTTGTTTCAGTTTCTTGAAGACGCTTCACCTCTCATCCAAGAGGCTTCTTCAGTTCTAACTCACTGGAGGGGAGTTGGCAGGGTTTGAGTCAACTTAAAGCCTGCCAACAAAGCCTGCATGCATGCGTAATTGCACACAACCCTCTTAATAGAGAGACACACATATTTTTGTTATAGTGCAGGTAATGTGATGTTTTCCTCATTAGTGACATGTTTTATTTCACCCTCTAGCAGCTCGTCTGATATTATTCAGAACGTTTATTTTTTTTGACGTGAACCACCCAATCCACAGATTTTCCGCTGGATATACCACAAATCTGCGGATCGCTGCCGACATCCATGGACTACTACTGATCTCTGACCATTGTAACATGGTGATTCAAAGGAGCACATATAATTGCCTTGCCCCATTAGAGTTGCATTATTGCAATGGTTGTTGTTGTTTGTGATATGTGGGAGAGGAAATGAAAAGAAGACATTACGTCTACATGCCCCGTTTATTATTTTCTTATTAAACCAGCTCAGATTGGCGAACACAAGACACTCAGTTTAATTTGTGGCAGCAGTGTTTCAGTTTCACATTCAGTCTTCTTCTTCTTTTTTTTTTTTTCAAAGGCTCAGCTCTGGAGAATTCTCACAACTTTATTCAATCATTGGACATGTCAAATGTGATACATGTGACTTGTTTGACCTTTCTCACCTTAACTCATATTGTGACTCAGTTTTTTTTGATCAACTTAAGCATTAAATAGTAATCATAATGTATGATCTGCACTAGAGTGGAACACGGTACATTGTGGGGGCTGCACTTTGAGAGAGAGGATGCTCAAGAGGCCCACAGAGCGATTTAGTCCACCAGGATTTCTCACAGTGCTCCGAAATGGACAGACTATGTTGGCGTGTGCGTCCCTGGATACTTTCTCTTCCCTCTACATTCAGTGTGTCACACAAGTTAAATCTCTCCGACAGAGAAAAGAAGGCAGATGAGAAAAGGAACAGTCGAGTGTCACATAGTATGAATCGCCCAGACAACCTGACATGGAGATGACAGAAAATATTACCGGCCGCTAATGATGCAAATGTTTTTTAATACGTACACCCACCGAATCTGTTATGACAGCCAACCCGCCAACCTGTTAACATACGCGCTAATCACCAACCTGTACCCAGCCCAACCTGCAAAAAACGTGATGCACCCTATAAGCACTAGACTGATAAATGAGACAGAGGACCAGACTGTATGGGATGGTAATGTGGTACGGTTAAAAATGAAGGGCCTTAGCTTGTGCAGTAAAGAATAATTTGCTGTTAGCTGTTATATATGCTCGGCAAGGTGATCCCTAAGACGTCTTTCTGTACTGTCTGTGTAAAAACTGCCCTCCACACATGGACTTAACAGACAGTATCAGTGCATAAGCCTGTCGCTAAGGGGTTCAGGAGACACTCTCCTCAATAGGAGGTCACTCTCACTGAAACCTAGTTGTTTAACAATCAGTTTATAATGTTCAGCGTGCGTACTATATGTTGTTACAATAAGGGACAGGACTGGCCTGTTTCTGTCTGTTCTTTTGGAAGGGAAGAAGAACAGTATCCCCAGTATGAGCGGACTCCATCTAAAGCCTGACCTGTGCTGTGTATGAATCCTCAGAGTGGCTGGTGTGCAACTGGAAACACTACCACGCTGACCCGCCTGACATTGTGTTTCCATCAGACACATCGAAGCATATTGCTTTCCTTCCCCTCCAAAAGATGTCCTAGTGTCATTGTCACAGACATCAGTGAGAGAAAAAGACAAAAAGAATCATCCACTCTGCTCCGTCTCTCTCATTTTCTATTCATAATTAAAGTGCCTCAGAGGACCCCTTGCACTGCACTGCCCTATTTCCATATTCACCCACAAAGTAGGCCTTTTTATGCTTTGTTCTGTCACTGCATTTCTATCTCATAAATGGTGTCTTCCCATCCCCACAGAGTTGGAGTGTTTTTCAATTCAAAATGTTGTCCACAGCCTGTTGGCTTGCATTTACAGTGTTCTTCTGTCAAGGTCCTTAAGCCCACAGTGCATTTGTACTGTAATCATATACTATCAGATCATTTTAGTGTCCCATCAAATATATTTTCTTCACATGCAGGATCTGATGTCCAAGTGCATAAAAAAAACAAAAAAAAAAATGTTGAACTGCCATAAATGTAGTGATGTATAAATCTGTATGAAGAAGCCACATGAGATTGGAGTATGTATAAAGTGAGTGACACACTGCTATGAGAATTAATAAAATCATATATCACAGTGTTACTGATAGATTGGATTGGGATCGGGAGTTCCATTCAAACTGCTGATCAATGTGTCCTGATTCTGGTTTTATCTGTTATTTGACACAAATTGATGTTTAAATCTCAGTGTCCACAACAAACAGCTGCACCCACTCTTATCTCTCTATCAACTATGTATGAAACCACATGTGGTATGAAATTAAATAAACGGTTAATTTTCTATCTTATATTTTCTGATACATTAGTTATAATGTTGATGCCTGAACTGTTTTATCTGCTTGTCGGCAATAACGCCGAGGAGAGCTCAAAGACTCACCTAGGACATTCACATGAATCCTCTGAGGGGCAGGAATATGTCAGCAAACGTCATGGCAACCCAGTCGTCAGTGTTCCTGTTAGCTTTTTCAGGTCGAAGTGTTTAAAGACAGCGTTTTCCATTAATTACCATGACTGCGGCCAGTCCCACTGGTCCCACCTCGTTTTCATAATGATTTAAAAGAAAAAAAAAAAAGAAAAAAAAAATCACGTTGCTTCACTCTGTCTGTCACATTCTCAACACGTGGAATCTATATTAAAAAAAAAAAAAAAAAAAAATAGTGAGTACATTTTTCACCATAAGCTGGCACAAGTGAAGAATGTAACACATAGAGAAATTAATAGTTTGGATGAAAACTAATCAGGATTAATATATAATTATCAGCAGCTGAAAGACATGTTTAACGACTGCCATTTTCACCCATGTTATACAAACAGGTAATTTAATTGTTACTGGTTTATCATTTCAAATGAATTTAGATATATATTTATTAATATGCTCTGAAAAAGTTAACATCTCGAGAAGGCAAAGACAAAAGACAGTACGTGTATTGACACGTTTGCCCCTCCAGGCCTATAGAATTCTATTTCGTTTTTTGAGTTTTATATCAATATTGTATTTAACAAAAAGGTTTTTAGCAGCTGGAATATGTATTTCCAGAAGACTGTCAGGGCCATCTTATCATTTAATAGGAACCTGACAGGGTACTTGAAAATTGGTATCTTTCAGAGCAGAAGCAAAACAATTTGACTCAAGGAGAAGTGTTTCCACAAAGAGACCATCTGCATTTACATGGAAGGGTTAGCATCATCCTCACAAAAACAAGCTTTTGACTCCAACCCATTAATCACCAAACCCTCAGTTCTTATCTTAACAGCCAATATTTCTGTAACAAGAAAGAACAAATAAGCTGAAAGAGGACAGCCTTGTCTGACGCCTCTGGATAATTTAACTGGGTCAGTAACATGCCCATTGTTTACAATTCTACTGAAAGGATCTGGATATAATGCATGTACCCCTTTAATGAAATGAACACCAAAGTTATAGTATTGCAAACACATTTCTATTTCGTGTCAAAGGCTTTCTCAAGGTCAGTTATAAATAGCAAGACTGGCAAATGACACTTGTCATGATATTCAATTATTTCAGAAGACGCCTTATATTATCACCAATTAATCGACCTTCCAGAAAACCAGTTTGGTTGAAATGTCTTGGTTGATGAATAACCTGCACAAATCTAATTGCAACACATTTGGCTAAAATACAAGCACCACAGCACAAAAGTGTCAAGGGTCACTAATTGTTTTACTTCATAGGATCATTTGGGCTTCTGCACCATGTTTTAGTATTAGAGAATTTAACTCTTCTCCATGAGAGTACTGACCAATTTCCAAAGATAAATTAATGCAGGCAAATAGAACCTCCTTAATTTCAGGGAGGAGGGTTCTGTAGATCTCTTCAGGTATCCCGTCTAATCCAGGAGACTTGCCATTCTGAAAAGAATACCTTGCATCATATAACTTTTTCTCTTTAATTGGACCTTCACATAAAGGCCACTGCTCATCTGTAAGTTTAAAGGGCAAGATTTCACAAGATCAGAGAATGAAAAATGTGTTGATTGAATATGTTCATCTTCAGAAATACTAGGATAATAATTCATTATAATTTTAAGAATAGTACTCACAGATGTAACAAGGGTTCCATGTTCGTGCAAAGGTTTTATTTTTTTTCAAAATTTTGAAGCTGCAGAAAATGTCTGGTACATTATTTACCATATTAAATCCTTGTCGCCTTAGTTCTACATTTAATCCCTTTAATGCTGATAGAGTCTCACTAATTCTTTTTGTTACAGATCCAGTAATTGTTTTCATTTTTGGATCTTCATCACTATGATCAGATTTAGATGTTACACCATTTTGCAACTCATCCAACATGTTTTTTTTTTTTATGTTTTAGAGAATAGTACTTTATAGCATGACCTAGAAATGCACATTTAAAAACCTCCCATACGATATCTACAGAACCATTGTTTATAGAAATTATTTTCTAAATAAGTTGTCGTGATATATGATAAATGCTCATCTACCAGTAATGATTGATTTAATTTCCAGTAGCTTGTAAATGAGCACTGTTATAAATGCTTTTATATTAATTCTTGTCAAGTACTTTTAGATATGGCACCAGCAGAAAAACAGAACTAGCTTTGGTGTAGTGTTGGTTTTCATCCAGACAGAATCAGGCGATGCAGTAATTAGCCGCAGGGTTATGCGGTGGTGGGGGAATGTCATTCCATGGCCTGTTTGTGTGACTGAATATTGGAAACCTTTACACAGCTGATCCAGAAGGTGCTAGTAATGAACCCTCAAGTAAAAATTCTGAAATTTTAACAACAAGGGAATAAACTGCCAGCATTCATAGAATCAACACATCTCAGTGAAAATCGTTTTTTTCCACATGAGACGATTTAAACATGAGAAGAGGTGAGGAATCTCAAAGAATGATGTAAAAAAGAATGAATGAGGTTAATAGAGAAGGGGGTTGTGAGGGTGAAAAGGGTGTAGATGGAGGGAGAGGGGATGCTTCAATCTATAAACCATATCTTCATCTCGCTTCTCTCTTCATATCCAATTTCATTATGCACATTTGTCCCTCCACACCCCCTGTCCCCACACACACACACACACACACACACACACACACAACACACACTGAGACACACTGTAGTAAAATGTAGCAGCTGTGTAAAATGTCAGGCTGGCCTTTTCTCAGATATACGATTTGAACCAATCCAAATGTTACCCTTTCTCCACTTCACCAGAGAGAAAAGAGGAGGAGAAGGACAAGAAGAGCAAGAATCTACATGACTTGAGGGATGGAGGAGACGTGGGAGGAGAACAGCGGGTGAAGGACTCTGGGGAATATGAGGCAACAAAGACAAAAACAGCGAGACATACTGGGGATACCGTCGGCAACTGAGGGAGAGATTTTGTCATAAATTACAATACAGAGGAAAGTGCTAGTAATAGAAAGATGATAATTTTATTACTATTTGTCGGCATGCTGAGCTCCTCGCCCTCAGCACTGCTCAGCATCGTGGAGTTTCTGCTCTCCACAGACGACATCGCTCCAGCTCATGAGTCTGCTACTGAGTTAGCCAAAATCCCTGCTCCTGGGTCGGTCACCATCTCTGCCAGTCAGCTGACCTCTCCTACTACCATAAAGTGACGCAGGGTTTATGTTAGACAGCTTTTGCCGGTATGCCATGTAATTGTCTGGGAGATAACAATATCAACAGCCAAAATGTCTGGTGCGAATTATGCAAAAATACATACATAAAGTAACATTAACATTAAGTAACCTAATATTGGTTTTGACCTATAAGATATATTTCTAAGACAGATTAATGAAATCTAAACTTATATCATGCACAGTTTGTTTTTGACACCACTGAATTCCACAATGTTTCTCTCACCCCACAAGCAGTGCCTTGGCCAGGATTTTAGAAATACTGAGGTCATGCATCTGAGTCCAGCTAGGGGTGATGTGAAAGAACTCTTTTTGTCAGTTCACCTTTATTCACCTACTGGTCATTTCCTGACATTTTATTGTGGGGTGTGTGGTACAGGCAAGGGAAAAATAGCATGATAGATTTGGTGTTTGCTACACTCAGGGAAGAAAGAGTCAGTAAAATTTGACTTGGGAACTTACAATTGTATTTAATTTAAGTTCTTTGCAAAAAATAAAAAAAAATAAAAAAATCATAACATGTTCAAAAGATCCCAGGAATTTGTATCAAACTGGTGAAAATATCCATATGCCTAAATGTGTCTTTTAAGGATGTAACACTACCAAAAGTATGATATTATCACCATGAGTAGTCCATGACACCATGTTAATCACATTAATAAAAGGCCAAAGACAGCAGAGAACAAGTACTTGGCCGCAGTCTCTATCTCCCTCTTGTTTTCCAGCAGAACACCAAAGCCTCAAACATCTCTGTCAGTGTAACTGTTCCGTTGTTAGTTCATTAATACTATAAAGGTCAGTGGATTTCTGGAGTTACAGAGATGTCATGTCTTCCCCTTATATTTGGCTCATAAAAAACAAGCAGCCAGTGGGCGAGCTGCTGCAGCAGATTGTGAGCTGAAGTTTCTCTGTCACTCTTGCTGTCACTGCTGCATTGTCTCTGGGCTCGTCGGGTGAAGCAGACAAACTGGTTGGTGGAGCCCTGCAGCAGCTTGTTATGCTGACAACCAGCCTGCTTTGGCACCACAAAAGGAGCCTGGAGACACTCTTGCAACAAAAAGCCTATAGCCCACCGTTCATCGTGGAAAGTTATTTTTTGCTCTCAGTTACATCACAGAATAACCAGGAAGTAAATAACGGACCCTGTCTGGTTCTCACTCATGGAGAGTTTTGCCGTTTATTGTGCTGTCCTGATTCAGTGTGCGTGTTGCGCGATGATAGAAGACTCGGAACACAGTGAATACTGTTTCTGTTCACATTTACTTTGGTTCGACCAGGTAACACATTTCTGTGTGTAACATCATAACAGCAGTGTGTGTTGGCACTATATTACACCAGGGGCTCAGTGAAGACTTAGGAAGGCTGACTGGGTTGTGGTGACTTTTCCACATTAAATTATGTGATTCTACATTCTAAGTTTCTGAAGACAGTACAACAACACAATAGTGGATGACGATGAAAACATGTGAGTTTTTTTTTTTTAATTTGCTTGAATTTGCATTACATAACCACTGCCAGTCATCAGAGGGAGCTGCCAGGCGTGTCGCAAAGACTCGGTAGGACAGACAGGACAGACAGCGATTTTTCCATGTATAAATTCACCATGTTTTTGAAAAAGCACAGGACACTGATTTCTACCCAATCACTGTTGTTTGATCTCATAATGTTGGTTTGTGGAGGGGGCTGTGAAGACAACTCTGACAATAGGGAAGCATAAGTTAGACCACATCTGAGTGGGACACACTGCCGAAGCTAGAGACTATCCTTCAGCCATATAAGTCAAAGCACCCACACACCCACATGGACAGCAATTTGTTTTTGTTATAAGATCTACTTGTTCTTACTTTATCTTTTTTGCAGAGCATTTTGAATTTTCAGCAACATCTAAATTTAGGCTGAACAGTCAATTGAAATACTATCAAAATCACTATTTATTCAATCTTATTGTGTACTTTCTTTTCAGTTTTATGCTGCTCACGGTTGGATTGCATTCTGTGTACTTAGTAACTAGTTTATTTATTACTTTACCATTATTTATTACTTTTGTATTCCTTTCTCACTTTGTTTTACTACTGTTGCAAGACAATTTCCCTCGGGATAAATAAAGTCTTCTTGAATCTTGAATCTTGAATCTTGAATGTAGCTAAGTGCAGTGTCCAAATCTCAGAAGCAGTCACTGACAAGGGATAAATCTTCATACAACCCCACATCAAAAGATTCTACCAATCACTCTGAAAGGATGAAAGACTTGTGCGATGATCTGCGGGGAGAGGTTTCTCTAACGCCTGCAGCCTGTATGAACGTGTGTGTCTGCTCACTTCTGTAGAATACATAAAAACACAACCACAAACAGTAGAGACACAATTTTTAATAGATTATTGTTCCCGTGGCACGTGAAAAAAATAGAACAGATGCTGGAACAATTACTACAGATCGTGAGCCGACCTGGGAGGTCTGTGCTGGCGCGCAGCACTTTCTGTGTGAACACACAACAACGCATAGTTTCAGGGAAGCTTGTTATGGATTCTTTTGAAAATTAAGGGTCGAAGAGCAGTTTGACCTCAAAGAAATTCTCCTCAAACCAAAACTGCAGTCTCCTACATAATGTACAGCTGCCACGCTGTTCACCTCCAATCAGAGGAATCATTTGATCTAATGAGAGACAGATACTTTCTGACCACAAAGTTATCTACAAAAGTCTTAAATTTAACTTGTTCAAACCTGCAGAAGCCCTGCTGCAGAGAAACACATGGTCCTTCAACATCACCAAAACTGCTTTTGTCAGGACCTGCTGTCCACTATTGTGTGATGGTAGCCTAAACAAAGGAAAATACCAGTTTTTCCCGTCCGTTCAGTCTGCGCCATGATTTATTCATTTTTTTCATCCACCTCATACTCAGTGTTGGTTTGGTGCCGTCTTTTGCTCCATGTGTTGGAATGATCTTATGCAATGAGTTTCTCAGTATTTGTTGCCATCTCACTGGTTAGAGTTGGAACATGCACACTGGTTCAATGTGGTCAGACTTCTTCCCCCTCTGATATTTCCCCCTTTCCACAGTTATATAACTTGTGTGAATGTCATTCTCTTTGTGCTTCCATGTATTTTGTTTGACTGTAACTTTCACGTTACAATTGATGCTGCTGTCTCAGCTGGACCATTGACTTTTTTACTTATCTATGATGTGTATGATTAGAGATTAGATAAATAAAATGAACAAAATAGAAGAATCGTTAGAGAAAATACTGCTGTTCGCCGCTCGGGATAATAACAGTGGCCTTTCAGCTATGAAAAGCAAAGCCAGACAGCATGTATAGCTGCTTTCCTTCTTAATGTGCTTAACTTGTTCAGGGCGCTGAGCACAGGGGCACCACACACACCATTGGGGAGTGTAAAGATGAAATACATGTGATTAAATGTGAAATGCAAACATTCGGCACTATTACAACTATTTCAAAAACTTGTTTGGTAGTTGTTTTTTTTATTGTGGCTGAAATTTTGAAATATCTAATTGACTGTAAAAAAAAAAAGACTCTGGCGAACAGCTGTCTCTCTTTTACGTGGCTGTGGGGGGGGTAGTCAAGCTGCACTTGATTACTGTAGACGGTAGGTGGCAGCAGAGTTTTAAATTGTGATGACAGGATTATATTTCATGTGCTCATTCACGCTGTTTCGGCTGGTTGACTTCACAGGAAGTGGACAAATGCTAATGATGTGTAATGTTACTGATTGTTCTTGCATAAACCTATAAGTGAAACTTATAGTCTGGGGTATATGGTAAAGGTATATGAAGATCGCTGTTAACTGTGCAACATTTATCATGAAGCAGCTATACGTCGTGTAACTACATTTTTTCAGTCAGCACTGTGGATACCCACCTCTAAATCCCCTCATATGCGTATCTTCATTATATTGTTTGAGGGACTATAAGTAACTACAAACTGTGGACGCAACTGTCACCTAATGGTAAAGTTGATGAGGCCGGTTAAATGACTTGAATGTAGGTGAGATGGAGGGGGTCAGGTCTTTCCATGGTTTGCCCTTCCCTTCCTGCTGAAATACCAGATCCTTGAGGCAAATCACAACCCTGCCCGAGGTCTCTTAATTTCCTCAAAGTTCAAACTTCCTGCCAGCAGAGTGAACAAAAGTACTCCAATGTCCAAATTGTAATCCACAGCTTGATGGTAAAAATGGTAAAGCCGTTGCACTCTTATTTTCTTTGTCTATTTCTGCTGAAGATTTCTTGAAGTCCTTTCTGCAGTGATTAGGCTGCTTTCATACTCCGTCTGATGTGTTGATTCAAGGCTGGAGCGAGTTGAGTTCGTGCTTCTTGCTTTATATACTTCCTGGCTTTGGACAGTGGCTTGGCTTATGTCCTTATCAGGACATTTTTCTGCTGTTTCTCCATTCAATGGCTAATAATGAACCCGGCAAAGTTATTACTTATATTTCTACTGTAATCCTGACAGAATCATTACATGTTTAACACAATGCAGTTGGCAGAGCTTTTGCTGATGTATGTACTATGTATAATGGCGGTTTTCCGGGCTTTATGCATGAGCACAAAGCATTTACATCAGGTCACCACATCCGGAGGGGAGAGGCATATATTTGATTAAACACTAACGTTCCTCCAAAGCTGAGGTGAAGATATGTTAGTATTATCTGTCCTGCACGCATGCAAAAGGAAAGTACACACATCCCTGGTATATTCCAAAGTTATATGCCAGCAGTCTTTGGTGATTAGACCGAAATAGAATTGGCTCAAGCCTGAAACACAGTGGCTGCTTCTGCTCCTGTTCTTGTTCTGAGTGTGTAGGTCAGGTAAAATGCAGCCTCTCTCACCTCATTCACAGAGTGAATGACAGGATGATACTGAATGTGCCCAGCTTGTCACATATGTTACATAATGTAATGCAAGAGATGTTCACCTTTTCTGTCGAGAAGATGTCAACCTTTGCTCAAAACATGCCATAAGTGTTACACTGCGTAGATGCTTGTTGAACCCAAAAGCAGATACGAGGCAGGATCAGGAGTGCAAGGCAGGCAAAGGTAGAAGCTGTTCAGGCTTGAGTCTCGGTGGAGGAGGAGAGGTAGCTCACAGTGCCACTGGTGTACTGCTTGGCATGAAGACACTCAGGTGAATGCAAGGCAAAGCAAAGCAACTCCAGAGACAGTAAACTCCACCCAGCCTCTCAGTACACCGCTGCAAGCACAACAGAAAAAAAACAAGCAACAAAACACAAGGAGACCACGACAGAATGAAATCATGACAATAATCATGTATAATAATGTAATGCTCTGGTGTGCTCTGGCAAGCAATACATACTATGACAACACAAATCAACACAAATATTCCGCCAAACTTGCATCACTGGTATACACCATTAAACAACAATAATTAGGTAGGTACTTTGGTCACACAGTGAGAGGTCTGGATATTACAAAATTCCAGCGCAGCAAAATGTACAATTAAAACATCTGGAATCTAAGTACAGATGACATCAGCAAACTGCAGATCTCGCCCCCACATGCACATATTGGGAATTCTATGTCTGTGTCCGAAGCTGGGAGACAATGGCTGCCCACAGGCCACAGAGCACCAGCAACAGATTAGCCACTGACAGGTCACCTTCCTCTGAAAACAGATAAAAAATGAACAAAAAAGTAAATCTGAGGCAATTTCTGGAGACGTGTGTGTGTGTGTGTGTGTGTTTGTGTGTGTGTGCATGTGTTTTCAGGCAGTAGGTGGGCCAATCCAAACACAGTGTGTTCTTTTCCTCCACACTCACAGCATGGGTCAAATGAATCTAATAAATCATAACTAAAAGAAATGAAGTGGTTGTTTTCTATTTTTTTTTTTTAAATGGCTTTTGTCTAGTTGATTTAGGTATATGAAGTGGAGATAAGGAAGCCATCAGTCTCCTTATCGTTTCTGCACAGCTCAATTTGTTGGCGTTTAAAGAGAAAAAGGGAATAAATATGAAAAAAAAGTTCAGAGCCAGAAATGTAGATGAAAAACGGTAATTGTCTGTCTCTGCCTTTATTTTGACTTTCTTTGCCACTTTCTTTGTCACTTTTTTTCCCTCATTCCCCTTCAGTTTTTTCCTCTTTTGCATGTCTGTCTCTGAACATTTTAATTTTAATTTGTTTTCCTTTCTTCCAAGTGAGCAGTGCTTGCTTCAGTCCAGAATAGCACAGCTTCAACTAAACAGTTCGAACAAAACTAAAGATGACGGAGGTGGATTTGTATTCAGGAGCTGTCATTTCTGTTGTGTACATAAACAGCATGTATAGAACAACATAAAGCCGGCCTAATCAACTGGCAGACTGTGGGACACAATTGGCCTAAAAGCAACGTCTGAGTGGCCGAGCATAAATAAATCTAACATTTTGACAAAATATGTAAACTACACAATAGTGTATTTGTCCTCGAGTATGTGTCCCACACAAACTATGCAATACAATAAGATACAAAATACTTGACTAATTCTCTAAAGGGGAAACTGAGTGTGACCAAAACTATAGGACACACAAGTAGACAATAATAAAGAAGACATACACAACTCAAGGCAGTACAAAATAAGAGAGCACAGCACCATACATACTGAAAGTTTAAACATCAGTGTGAATGCAACCTAACATATTCAACATATTCATAGTTAGCAGCCTTCCTCAGCAGTCCTTAGCTTGGTCAAAGTCCAAGTCATCGACAGCACATGGTCACCTCATCATACAGTGACAGGAACGATGTTCATTAAAAAACTCGCTGCAAGCCAATACAAAAGACTTCCACATTTTGCATGACACTCTTGAGCTTCCTACCCATTCTTTGTTCCAGGACCACATCAAGTGAGTCAGGGGTCATCATAATGGAGCCTGCCATCCTGATCATCAGGAACTTTTTGCAGATGACAGCCACACGCCAAAGTCAACCTGCGGTCTGAGGTGTACAGAGTGAAAATGGAGACAGAACAGCGCCTTGGGGTGCACCTGCGTTGGTTGCAATTGTATTTGATACGTCATACCAAGCATGGCATACTGGAGTCAGGATGTGGGGTAGTCCGAAACTCATGCAATATTTGTGCTTATTTATGTTAACTCAATAAGCTTTTCGGCCAAACTAATATGTGGTAGTATTGTATTAAAAGCATTAGAAAAATCCAAAAACAAGATTCTTGCAGATGCACCGGCTGAATCTACATGGCTGTAGATTCTGTGAAGAATATTAAGTAAAGTGTCATCCACTCCCACACCCTTCCTGTATGCAAACTGGAGTGAACCAACCAACCTGCTGAAACGCCCCAGAACAACTACTTCAAAGCATTTCATAAGCTGAGGGCTGACAGCTATGGGCCTGACAGTAAAATAGAGAGAAAATAAACTGGAGCACATCACAAAGTTGGTCTGGGCACAACTTAAAGGTGCAGTGTGCAATATATGGAGTATCTAGCGGCAAAGTTTAGATTGCAACACTCCATCACTCACCCCTCCCTTTCCTGACATGTTGGAGAAGCTCCAGACGCTACAGTGGCCATTAATTCAAATAATTATCACAATCAATAATAAAAATGAATAATCAAATCATCAAAGTATATTACTTGGATCAGGAACCAGTAACCAAACTCAAAAGAAGAGTTCCCTTCGAATGTAAATAATGTTTAATATTTAGAATTAAAGGAACAGTGAAGGGAATGAATCCAAGCAATTGACCATCACAGCCAGCAATTACCACAAAACACATGCATGAATAATCACAGAAATCTGCTCTGTACAATAGAATAGAATATATTAATGATACCAAATTGATCAATAATACTTCAATCAACAAACATCTATCATTCAACTACAGCAGCTAAACTATAAAACTTTAAAAATCGGCGACACCTACTGGACACTAAGGTTGGTGCATTTTCCTTTATTTACCAGGCTTTGTTAGTGTAAGGATGCCACATTTAGGCTCTGGTCGACACGCAGCCCGCTGTATTGTTAGAACCCTGTGGTAACAGCATTGAGTATTTCTACTAATTCAAGTGATCTATAAAACTATAGGTTAGAACTCATACAAAGAACCTATGGAGAACTGTGAAAAATATCCACAGGATTTATAACCTGGGCGATGAGCAGACAGTTTTTTCCTCAGTTTTTCTGCCACATTACTTGTCATTACTTTGACTGTCTTTGGCACACTCCCAGCCCAAAAATATTAGTAATCGTTTCATGTGCTGTCTCACTGCAACAGACATAGAAAAAAATCTTAATAAATCTTACTAGCCCAACATTACCACCTGCGGATCAGAGGCACAAACCAAGGCTATATTAATATTCAGTAGTTAATTGTTAATAAACACTGTTCATTACTTAGGTTGTGTACCGTTAGCAGCCAGTGTAATTATAATAATCTTTAAAGCTACTCTGACCTGTCCAGCAGAGCAGAACCCTTCAGCGTCTGCAAACATTTCTATACCATCAGAGATTTCCATCTGGGAAAGGCAGCCTAAGTGTTTAATCTTGTTTCATGCTGTCACTCCCGATCTCGTTTGGTGTCCTACAGTTTTTTGTTAATTCGACAACGATTCGTGTGTTTTTTCTTGCCATCCTTTATTGGATTGTGGTTTCTAACATCTCACAATTCATATTGATTGGGGGGACACAGCAGCTTCTTCTTCTTCTTCTTCCAGCCCAGCCATTTCCACCGGCCGCCCACCAAATTTAAAATTGTGAAAGGCCCTCACTAGTGCCAGGTCTGTCTGTTCTAGACTACCGTAGAAACATAGCGGTGCAACATGGCAAAGTCCATGGCGGGAGACCTGATCCCTATATAGATAGAAAGAGCTCATTCTAAGGTAATACAACAGCTCTTATTTTCAGGTGATTATACACTAATTATAACATTTATGAATATCATATTCCATTTCTGCCATGTTTGTTCTGCTAGATGCCACTACATTCTACACTGTCTACTTTTAAGGGTACTTGGTGAGACCGAATCTGGACGAGGTGCCTTATTTGCTCTGAGCCTCTGCAGCTGGGAGTGCATCTCATCAGAGCTGACTGTTGTTGGGGGACTATGGTCACCATGAGACCCCTTAAAAAGAGAGTAGACTGGAAAGATCCAAGCTCAGCTTGAAAAATGATGTTCATCAATCCTGGCAAAAAAGTGGTTAGCCTCTTCAGCCCTGGAAGCCACTTCCTGTAACCTGGCTACAGTTGGCACATAACTTGTAATTTGCTTCATGCCTTTCCATTAACCTCCAATGTCACTTTGCTAAGGTCTGTTTTCACTCAACCTTATGTTTACAATTCAGCTACCCCGTCTGATAACACGTTTAATTACCTCCTGTGCTGATTTACTTTGTTATTAATGGCAACCTTTGTGTCACTGGTTAACCAAGGTTTATTATTTAGAAAACATTTAATAGTTTTACACTGTACAATCAAACAAACACATAAAACTGTAAAAACTCACTGACACCGTTGGCAACATTGCCCACATTATTGTCCTCATCATGAAAAACGGACCAATCGGTGCATTAAAAGTAGCCCTACAGTTTCTCACGTGCTTCCTCTGACCATACGCGCACCAATTTGTTAGCTGTAGGCTGTCTGTGGACTAATAGGTCATACTTAGATGACAGCAGCACCAACTTATTGTCCAAGCCACCTAGAGGAGGTAGGGCAGTGGGTGAGTAACTGTCCTCTACATTAGCATAGAAAAGATAGATAGTTCATTTTTTTCATCTGGGGTGGGCAACAAATTGCCTGATTTAAAACAGGGAGGAGCTGAGCTTCCAGTGGTTGAAGTCCCTATTAATAATTGTGCACCAGGTAATCTGCTTTGTATATCATGACAGACTTTACGTCTTTATGTATGTTGTGTCAGTGGCATATGTTTGGAAATGGCTGATAGTGGAATGGCGACCACTAGGACTATAATGTTGGGAAATTCAGGGGGGTAGGTATTAAGCTCCTATAACTCACCATCAGCAGTTCAGTGTTCTTGTTACAGACCCTTTCCCATTTTGGGTGACACCACTGATTATGTACATAGAGTCAAACTCTGATCTGAATCTGTCCAATTCTGTGTGCACTGTAGCGATCCAATTTGTCAGCAATGTCCCTGTGAAGCATTAAAAGTCTCTTTTGATGGAAAAAGTCAGTTGTATTTTGTCAACGCTGCTGGCTCGTCAACTTTTTTTTGATTGCACATTGCGGTACAATGGATACGAAGCTTTGCTGCATATTTCTTACTTCTGCCTCCTCTATATATCTCTGTGTAGATATACTGATTACTGACCTGCAACATTTGTGTCAAATTTTGCTTGGTGCTTTTAAGCCAGTGTCTGAAGCTGTCAAGTTCAAGCGATTCATTTGGAGAACCTGGCTATTCCCCTACTCAACAAGATATGTTGTGGGAAAAACAAGAAGAAGGAGTCTTGGCCAGAGAGCCAGCTGGGCAAATTTGACCCACATGCTGCTCCAGCCAGGGTCACGAAGAATGGCCTTTGGCCTGGTCGTTGCACCGGATGTCCACAAGATTTTACTAGATGGAGGCCTAACAATCGACCTGAAATGGCTGCACCACCTAGGATGCATATCAAGGTCCTGGAGGTCCCTAAAGCAGATCAACATGTCGGCCTTGTGGTTGGTATAAATGACGAGGCAGTCAACAGTAAGAGCTTCAGACATGGCCAATGAGTATAACCAGCAAATTGTTGTTGGTGTATATTTTTGGAAATGATCAGATTTTTAATTGTTTTTTATAATGATCTAGTAATGCTAATTAGTCTATTAGACCTTCATACATTGCATAATAATGCATACATGTCAATATTTTCAGAGAAGTCATGTCTTGACTTCCAACGTAATGCATTCATACAACGAAAATATATATTGTTTTATATATTTGTAGCACTACCATATATTAATGATAACAAAAGCAGGCCTGTTATATATGTTTAGCCTTGTTTCTGAAAAATAGTATATCTCCTTGGTCAGCTGCTGGAAAGGGGGAAATAGTCCTCTGCTTATATTCTCCCTGCACAGATCCAGCCTGGAGATGAGAATCTTATTGACTGCCTTGCACTGGACCAGAGTAACACAATTTTCTTGTAGCTTTAGCATGAACTCGTTTATCTGGATGACACCTTTTCCCCAAGAGCTGCATCACCCCTCTCCAGGAACTCCGCAAACTGCTCCCAAAAGAGAGCTAGCAGACATCAATATGGAGAAAAAGACACTCAAATGTGTCACTGTATTCCTGACACAGTTGTGGAAACGGTCAGGGCATGGGCTTTTATTCTGTTTAATTGCCTTGGCTGTGGCATTGAGAGACAGAGCAGTGCACTTTTAGATTTGGCCACAAGGTTGTGGCGGTGGAAGACATGGTGAACTGTGAGAATATGCGGGGTGAAGCCACAGTACCTGCCAAACATGCAGGGGGCACCATCAAAGGTGCATGCGAGAATGTGGGTGACTTGGACAGAACAGTACAGAAAAAAAAATGTCCATGATGTCTGTTTCAAGGTATTTGGAAAACAAAAATTCATTTGCCATCTCCTGCCTGTATGAGAGCCTGTAGCAGATATGGGCCGTAAGCAAGGAGCTGTTCTCTGAGGTGGTTGTCTCATCCAGCTGAAGGCTGAATGGAGAGTCCCACAGGATGTCACACAGCTGTTCCTCTCTATCTGCCCCCAATTCATTTATGTGTACCACAGTGTCATTGCTGAATGGGATGGATTTCAGCTCCTGTGTGGGATTACTCCCCATCATGGTAGAAATGACATCTTTGATGGTCCGGTGCTAAAATGTCTTTACTATTTTTTCCTAAGTTAGACCTTTAAATCCAAGAACAACATACCTGCTGTCAGCATTTTTATGTATCTGTACTTTAGTTCATTATTTTTATTTCTGGCAAATAAAATTAGAGGAAATGTGTTAGTCTGCAAGAAAGAAGGTTTGGTGAATCAGACTGCAAGTTAATGCACGCTCCATTCGAAATTATGACATAATGCCTGTTTGTTGGCAACTGCCAAGTTCTCAAAGCTAAAAAGGAAGAGGAGGAAGAATAAGATGTCACACACATGTTAGTGTTGAGTAATATATAAATCATGTAGCTAAAGTTGTTTTGCATATAAAATGTATTTTTCTCACTGTTTCAGAGAGAGCATGTAAACCAACTCAAAAAGTATTAAGAGCTGACATCAACAAAGAGAAAAAAGGCTCCTGAGACTCTCCCCACCACCTCCGCCATCAGGCAGACCACATTGGTAAACACCAGGACTGGGTTTCTGAGGTCCATTGGCAAAGCTATCTTGAAGTATGTGGTCCAAGAGCCCTTCAGTGTTGTCCAACGACAACCATTTCGATATTTTGTGAATGCACTGCAACCTAATCTGACTTTGTGCTCCATGACTGATGATGTCCAAGGGAATGAAGGAGGCATGACTGAGGCCATGAGGGTAGTGGACCATATCGCCATCACTACCGACGGATGTCAGAAGGCAGCACTTCATTAGTGTTACTGGTCATTGGATTAATCCCCACATTCAAAAGATACTCAGCAGCTCTAGCCTGAAAACAACTGAGAGGTTCACGCACATTTGATGTGTTGGTAAACACCTCGAAGGACATCCACTCTGACTGAAATTTGGGGGAAGATTGTGTGAACAACAGACAGCTTCATTAAAGCATTCCAAATTTTTGGTGAAGATGACAAAAACAAGGCAGTTGAAAGTGATGGTGATCCTGGTGATGCATCTCAACCAGAAAAGGATGAGGACAGTGAAGAAGTGGAGTTTGCTGATGTGTCAGTGCTTCTGAACGATGACCTATTCGACGAACACCTACTCAACCTAATAGCTATGGTTGATGCCATGAAAGCAACATCCAATGAGGTGTACAAGGAAGTGTAGCATTCAACATTTGGCACTGTGTAATGCACTTTCAAACACAGGGTTTCTGCACGTTTTAACAAGTCGAATTTAAGACTTTTTAAGACCTTTTTAATTTTTAATTCTTATTCAGCAGCACAGGTCTTTAGCCCATGAAGAGCAAGGCCTGCCTCCAGCCCTTAACATTGTTTCAGTATTTGGAAATGAGAAGAAGGCCTGTTGGTATTCCCTATAATCATTCATCCTGCGCAACCAAATTGTTTTCCCTACCAGCTGGACATATGGGTGAGTAGATGATGACGGAAGTTTTGGATGATTTGTTGCTTAACACTAACCGAGGACAGCTAAGAAGTGTTCACAAGTTCAACCTCTGCCAACCTCTCAGTTGTGTTTTAAAAAAATCACTTTCTCTCTTTGTTGATGTCTACTCTCTCAACATATGCCGTGTTTGGTCCTTAAACTTACTTGTACTTTTACTCAAGTATCCCTTTCAGGTACTTTATACGAGACTGGCTACGGTGCAGTTTGGTGTTCCAACAGGACAGTGATCCCAAACAAGACATCAAAAGTGTTGAAGACATGGCTAAATCAGGCTTGAATTGAGGTTTTATCCTAAGCTCTAGGCTAACAATAGCCCTGGGCTATGTTAGTCCCTTTTCACACACATACTGTTTAACAAGCCCAAGGCTAAACAATTTGGATTGCACCACTACCACAGCTGTGTTAAGCACATAAATGTTTTGAAGTTTAGCTGAACATGTAAGAATGTTGTCCCTCTATTCCTTTTATCTTTAACCCTGTTTCACACTCGCATGAGAAAGAGATGAGTGCTGATCATTCTTTTCATTTTCCAGACATTACCATTTAAACCAGGGGTCTCAAACTGCCAGCCCCCAGCTATAACTGATTCTAAATCCAACATATTGCCAAACATGAGCTTTTGCCTTTCGCTTTGACAACAAATCCCCTGCCATCGTCCCGTCAGTCAGCTCTCCTAACGCTCTTAATGCTTTAAATAAAATGTGACTGCTGTTGTGTTGGGCTCTACTGTTGGCCCCGCTTCTGCACGGAGTATTCGCTTCCGGCAGTTTAGTATGGTAGAGTCTGACTATACGGAGGGGGCAGTGGGCAGGTAATGTAATCAGAGTCCGATCACTGGGATCACCGACTACCGCAGCATGCCCTGCGCGAGGTCAAAATAAGTTATAAATAAAAAATTAAAAAAAAAAAGATTTGCGCTGTTAAAAACTAATGTGCATACAGATGTGTACTTCTGTTTCCATTTTTTTGTTAAATGAGAAAAATGTGAGCAGCACTGCCAGGCGTCTGGCAAGAAAATAAGTATAAATGTATTGGATTTGTTAGATCAGTGCAAGGTTTCAATAAGTCATTTAAGAGTAAAGAAAACAAAATGTTCAGAAATATTGTGCTTTCTTGTAGTACTTGAACGCTGAAGTGGCCCTCCTATGAGATGATAAAACAGTGGCCGTGGACCCAAGCCCATTTGAGTTTGGGACCCCTGAGTTGAATATTTTTCTATGGATATGATTTAGATGTTACATTCACTGCAACCAGTTGGCCAAGTTCACTAAGGTTTTGAATTATGTCTCCTGTTCATTCTTAGCCTGTTGACAGAAAGGAAAGCAAACTTTTACGTATGTTGTCAAGCATTAGTGTAGCTCTCACACACACAAACACACACAGACACTGCGTAATTTTATCATTCTGCACATCTCACAAAAACTTTGTGAAGCAGGAAATTATATTTCTCACCAGCAGTGGGATTTCAGAGGGGTTGATTCCGTGCATGTCCTTCAAGGTTTAAGCTAATCACAGAGCTGCTTCTTTTGTCTCTGCTGCCTCCTCTGCCAGATGGCAAACAATGATATTGTGAGCTCACAGGCCAAAGGAATAGGAATCTAAAGTAAACAGGCTGAGCCGCTGTCCTCAGCATTGGTCTTTGTAGCAGCATAGAAATGGGGCTGTCTTGCTGCAGTTAATTGTGCACAGCTGAAAAGCTCAAAAGCCTTGATAAATGTAGCTTAGCCATACTAATTTTATGTTTATTGTCAGGGAACACTCATCAGCTGGTCAAAATCCACAGGTGGCTAGTCACTCGAGACCACCTCCAGTTGGTTGGGACTGCTGCTGCTTTGTCTCTGCTGCTGTTTTGTCTCTGCTGCTGATTTGTCTCTGCTGCTGCTGTTTTGTCTCTGCTGCTGCTGCTTTGTCTCTTCTGCTGCTGCTTTGTCTCTGCTGCTGATTTGTCTCTGCTGCTGCTTTGTCTCTTCTGCTGCTGCTTTGTCTCTGCGGCTGCTGTTTTGTCCCTGCTGCTGCTTTGTCTCTGCCGCTGATTTGTCTCTGCTGCTGTTTTGTCTCTGCTGCTGATTTGTCTCTGCTGCTGCTGCTTTGTCTCTTCTGCTGCTGCTTTGTCTCTGCTGCTGATTTGTCTCTGCTGCTGTTTTGTCTCTGCTGCTGATTTGTCTCTGCTGCTGCTGCTTTGTCTCTTCTGCTGCTGCTTTGTCTCTGCTGCTGCTGTTTTGTCCCTGCTGCTGCTTTGTCTCTGCTGCTGTTTTGTCTCTGCTGCTGCTGCTTTGTCTCTTCTGCTGCTGCTTTGTCTCTGCTGCTGCTTTGTCTCTTCTGCTGCTGCTTTGTCTCTGCTGCCGCTTTGTCACTGCGGCTGTTATATACGAAGTCGTCTCCTGATTTGTCTCAGGCAGTGACTGATTCATTGCTACCTCTTTCTGTGGCTTTGTGCTGCTTGGCAGCACGGCTGTTTCGCGGCTTTTGGCTACAGCCTGCTTGCATGGTTCTCTGCTGACACCGCATTTTTAACCTGTTCATATTTTTTTCATTTTAACCAAATAACTGTGCGGAGATAATCCCTTATTTTTGGATTATTTGTTGTGTTTTCTTTGGTATTGTTTGGATTTAGTAAATTGCTTTCTTTAGACAATTGTGTTTAGCTTATTTTCCGAATTATTCCTTTCTTTATTTTGTGTATTTTTGTTCATTTTGGGTTAATTATTTCCATTGTAACTTCTTTTTTTTTCTCCTTCTCAGTGGCTGCAGGCTGGTGGTGGTGCTGGTGACGTGGGTGGTGGTGTCCCTCCTTGTTTGTTGGGCTCCTTTTGGATTTTGGTGATATTACATTGTGTGACTGCCACACATGTCTGGGTGAACCCTTTTTCCTATAAGTTATTTTTCTTTGAGTCCCCTTCCCCCTTCACTAGCTCTTTCCCCACCTGCAGGCCTCAGCCCTTGATTAGGCTTTTTTTATTATTATTGTGTATGAATGCAAATTCGTGAGTGTGTGTAATATGTGTGTGTGTGTGTGTGTGTGTGTGTGTGTGTGTGTGTGTGTGTGTGTGTGTGTATAGAGAGATAGATCTGGCCTGTTGAGTGGAGCAAACCTGTGTTTTTGATCATTGTAAAATAATTCCTTGGGTGTAATTCCCAGGGTGGTGTTGTTGGGCAAACTAAGATTGATATTGCCCTGCCACAGTTTGTTCAAACTAAGATTATTTATTGAGCATCTCCCTGCTGCTTTTATATCTGAGAACAATCAGACTTTCAGTTTCTCTCAAACATTAAACACTCAAGGTTTGTGTCCAGCAGTGAACTGTTTCATAAGGGTATGATATTATTTCTTTGGACGATAATGTGGCATTTGCCGATATCACAAAGTCTACTTCAACAGAATTTTGATTCAGCTGGATTCATGGGCCTGCCATCAATATGAGACAAAATCATCTGCCCATTAAACACACTCAGTTACAGAAGAAGCTGTCTCGCCTTTCTTTTGTGCTTTTGACCATGAAAAAAAAACCCACAAGAAATTGTTGATAATGATAATTAGCTAGTTAGTCACTAATTGATAATTAGTAACTAATGAGTCTATTTTGAATTCTATTCTGCCTCCAGAGGACCGGCCACTGTCAGTAACCACAGCAGATGTGAGAAACATCCTGCTGAGAGTGAATACAAATAAGTCTTCTGATCCAGATAATATACCTGGCCAAGTACTCAAAACATGTGCTAGCGATGTTCTTACAACATTTTTAACACCACATTCTCACAGACGGTTCCCTCCTGCTTCAAAACAGCCATCACACCATCTTTCCTACACCTATAAAGTCTGCTGTGTCTAATCTTAATGACTACCGCCTTGTTGCTCCCACCCCCATCCTGTTTAAGTGCTTCGAGAAACCGGTCCTCGAGCATATCAAAGACAGCATACCTTGCTAGTTTGTCAGCAATGTCGCAGAGTGGTGCACAGAGAACAATCTACTGCTCAGCATCAACAAACCAAAAACCTGACTGTCGATCTTAAGGCCCCCACACACCGCCCAGACGTCCAGCTGCCTTATTCGACCACTCTCCGACCACTCTATTGCCTCTTGTCTGACCTGTTTGGCAGAAAAGTTGCATTGAAACATATCGATGCTGCCTACTGCACAGTAGCATGTACATTTTGCGCTTGCGCGAGATGCCATAAGTGGTCGGTGCTCGTGTTGTGAGTTGTAAACGAGAGGCTTATGCACGCAACTCTCTTTACTTTCGATCAAAACGAAATTTAACTATTTCAGATAAAAACAGCTGCATACTAAACATGCAGCGAACACAAATTAATTTGTCCTGAACGGACACAACAACTACTCTCGTGCCAGTACTGCAAAACATGAAAATGTGAAAACAAGAAATGACGGAACTGAGTGCATAGAAAAACAAAGCGCACACAATATTCCGCCCCTCTTACACACCGTGCTGATTTAGAGGGAAATTTTCTCAAGAGCAGTCCCTGAGGGAGAGACCAAAGCTGTCATCGGAAGTACTGTTTATAGAAGAGATGCTAATTAGTACTTTAAAACTATACTTTTCATGTACAAAATTCAAAAGAGTATGGCATATAATGGACCTCCCTGTCCACAATGCCTTACACATATGCACATGACCACCCTGGTTTAAAAAGCACAAAAGGCTCTACTTCCAATGGAAACTTAGGAAGGCACAATTCTGGAATCTAGATTCTAGTCAACTTTTGCAGAGCAGCAATAGAAAGCATTCTGACTGGTTACTTCACAAACTGGCATGGTTCATCATGGCCCAGGACGGGAAGGCTTTACTGCGGGTGATTAAAACCACCAGAACATCACTGGTACCATCTACAGAGCATCAGTGACATCAGTCAAGTGAGATGGCTGCACAGAGCCCAAAGGACACTAAAAGACAACACCCACCCAGACACAGTCTGTTCACCCTGCTGCCATCTGGCAGAAGTTACAGAAATGGATAAGGAAACGGAAGCGTGATTGCTGACCATGATTGAATGAATTGTTTTTTCTTGGATGTGTTGGGTGAGTGATTTACTTACAAGAAAGAAGTCAATCCTGGAAGAAGCTCGATGGAGGGAGAAAAATATGAATATTTTCTGGATAATGGTTTTCTCAGGCTCAATCTGTCACCAAGTCTAAAACCATGTATGTCTTGTTTTACTATTTCAGTGGGGTGCCAGTTTCTTGAGCTGAGCTGTCAGTGGTACAGCAGCGGTCATTTGTGGGGTTGATAACGTATTGTCGTCTCTGACTATTATGATATGTTAAATCAGGCAAGAAATAAAGGATGGATCATGATTGTTGAGACAGTAAATATTGGCCAAGCTTAATATTGTTTGGTCAATATATGTGTTCATTATAATAAGCCTTCCATCTGGATCAATCATCGATGCATTATGAACAAATGGGATGTTTTTTTTATTTACTAAAACTGAGATGCAGCTTTGTTCACTATGGTATGTTGATGAAAATATTTGACCAAATTGTTTAGATTTAAGATATTGTAGTTCTAAGATGACTGATGATGAATGATGATGAATGTGGATGCTATGTATATACTATGTTACTAAGTTGACCGTATGCTTGGATGTGTGTAAGTATGTCTTGTTCTGAATGAATGTGCTTGGTTAGAACATTTTTCGACTGAGACTGTCCTTACGTGTACAATACCAATAACAATGAAATACACAAATGTGGCTGACCCCCCCACCCCAAAACCAAAAAATGTTAAGAAGAGTGGTTTTTCACCTGCGCTTCTTGCTCAAAGTATTGAGATTTTGCAGTGATGGGTCTGAGTCCTGTCTAATGTTGTGCCAAGGTGGAGGATCTGTGAATGTGATGTTTTTGAACGTGTAGGGTGGTTATTTCAGGTGAGTTGTCATAAAGTCCTTGATCAGCGATTCCAGGTTCACTGATATTTTGTTTTTGGATGCCATCGTGGGTGTCTGTAACAGAATTGATCAATCTTTCTCTCAGCAGATTCATTTTGGGAATTAATATTCTTTTTTTTTTTATTTTTATTAATTTTAAGGTGTAAGATCAGCACATACTGAAATTAAGTTTAAAGTGTGTTCTATAAGAATACATTTTTTTATGGAAAAAACATTTTTGTTTTCTATAATTGCAATGTATCTGGATACGGCATGGGCCATATACTGTAAATGTATGTTTCCTGTGGAACCTTCAGTCACTTCTGTGCTTCCCAGATAGTTCAGTAAATCTTTACAGATGAAGTTATTACCAGTCAAACTGAAAGAGTGTGTATTTGTGTGTGTATGGCATCCCACACAGCTGAAGCTTCATTACAGTGTAGTGCAATTACTGCTGACAAACACACACATTGTCCAGGAGACAGGAGAGTTATTGTTGTGAAAGGGGCCAAGGTCATCCATCTGTCCCAATATGTGTCCAACTAAGAACCAATCCATAGCCCATCAGTAGGATGGATGAAAACTGTGGACTGGTGTGTGTGTGTGTGTGTGTGTGTGTGTGTGTGTGTGTGTGTGTGTGTGTGTGTGTGTGTGTGTGTGTGTGTGTGTGTGTGTGTGTGTCTGTGTGTGTGTGTGTGTGTGTGTCTTTGTGTGTGTGTCTTTGTGTGGGCTGTCAGAGAGTTGGAGGAAAAACAGAGCTGACAGGGGAAGAGGCCATGATGGCCTCCCAGGCCAAAACTCTGCTTAATGTCAGCCTGCAAATGGATCCAGTGACAGGTCCTGTCCCTAGCCACCTCCACCTGTCCCAGCTGGAAAACAAAGACTAACACACTTTTCACACATTGCTTTGAGCTGCTCTAACCAATGAAGATGAAGTACAGCAGGGGAGAAACTTGAGAGGAAACATCTCTGTTAAATTTAAATTGTCTCAGCCCTCAAAAGACAATGCAGCAAAAGCAAGCCACTGTATATAGGTACTTCTGTGTCATCAGGCTTAATGATGAAACTACAATTATGCAAAGTTAGCTACATGTCGAGTATCACATGAAAATATAAGCATTTGAATTTCAACTGTAGCAATGAAAAATAATCAGCCTGGACCTCGGTGGCATGAGAGAAATTCTCCACCAACAACCAGGACTAAATTTCCCTTATAATTATAAAATGTATTAAACTGAGTTGGATAAGGGCAACATGTTTACATGAAAACCAGAGCTGAGAGCCCCCCTCACCCAGCTGTAGCTTACCAGCTAATGCTAATTGAGTAGGCGATGGAGTTGACATGGAGATCAGTCTGAAAAACAAACTTGCCGAGATAAAGAGTTTCCGATTAGACAAAAAAAAAACAAAAAACAAAAAAAACTCAGCAAAATTGAAGAAGAGATCGGCAAAACTAATCTGAGACTCGACAAAGCAGGGGAGCACATTTTAAACACAAAGAAGAGGATGCAAACGGTGGAAAAAGTAATGGAGGAGCTAATAAAACTCAGAACGAAAGAGGAAATCCTACGAACAGCATGGCAGGAGAAGGGCTTTATTTGGAAGGGTAAACAAATACTATGACTATGCATCAAGTCAAGTGTACTGAAGAAAAGACAAGAGAAAAATGGGGTTTGTTTTCAGACACCCTTCCCCACCAGAGTCTTGTACCCAGACAGGACCCACAGAAGCAACAAAGGAGATGGCAGAAAAGAGGCTGCCGGTTACCTTGAATATCCACCTGAGACATTACTTGAGCAGATCTAGAGACTGTTACAGACAGTCAGCGGCAGACGAGGACAAACACAGGTCCTAAAACAACAAGGGTCAACAGTCAGACAAACTCAAGAAAATTCAGCCGGGACCCAGGTGTGGCTGAATAAACAATGTCTGAATGAGATAAAGCTTCTTCTAAGGTTCAGCAGGGACTTTTAACTATTAACACCAGGGTCACATATATACAGTGTGAAAGCTCACCAAGCCATAAAAATTCTGTTTCTATTTTACAATACTTTCTCTGTGCAATGTTTTTGTCTTTTTCTTTTTCGGTTATGAACAGCTGAAATTGATGGTAACTAATAGGTGGGGAGTCGGTCTCATCTAACCCTAACCCTAACCCACCAAATTTCAATCAGTTCTTCCTGAGATATTGCGTTCATAAGAATGGAACAGATGGATGTACAGACAACCTGAACACATCATGCCTGTGGCCACAACTATTGCTGGCACATAATTACTGCCCCACATGCAACAATAGGCTAATGCTGCAGTTATACTTAACAAAAAGTGTTAACAGCTGCTGCCCTCTGCAGACACCTACAGCGTGGCTACTAAACTTGTAGGAGAAACGTAAGGTCTGTAGCTTCACTGTAAGCCACTGTCTTGTCACTGGGACAAACTAATAGCTTTGTTCTTTCATATAATACAATATGATATTTGAACTAACCCCTGTTAAACCACGTTGAAGAGGATTTAAATTTCTTTATATTCATGAAAGTTGACTGCTAGTTGCACTGAACTGAAGATGTAAACTGATAAATCTAAAAAGTGAAACTCAGTCTCTCCTCTCACCTGGAAGGTGCTAAGGCTGGAGAGTTCTATTAGAGCTGTTGGTTTCCTCCCCTCTATCCAATAGTAATAGGTCAGTCTAGTGTCTGATCTTCGGTGCTATTTCCAGTCATGATGGCCTAACCACACATGATAAAGGTCCTAGTCAAATACCATTCAAATAAGCTGTGATGGTGCCAGATCAGTGGCCTTTGTGGGGCTGCTATTTGGGTGGAAAATTTGCAGCCTGACCAATGGCCAGTGCCCAGGGACATTGTGGTTTCAGACTGAGTTATGAGTTTATTTCATGTGGGCCTTTACAGTCCCTGGGAAGAGAATCAAACTATTGAGAATAGTAGCTCCCAGCCATGATGTTCCAAGGCAAGAATCTATAACACAGCATAAGCACAGACATGGGGCTTATTATTTGTGAGTTTATTTCTTAATGTTGTATTACAGTACATCAGGAAGGTAACAGGAGTTACCAATCATGCTGAGCAGTTTAATCTTCAGTAACAGTATAAACAGAGAAATGTTAAAGAGAGTTTTTCATGTAACAACGTTGTAGGGTGTGCTCTACAATACTGATGCAATTCTAGATTGAAGACATCACCTACTTCACACAAATCTGAAAAACTCAGCAAGTCTGGCATTATACCAACAACATGCTTTATATTCTCTGCAAATTCTCAAACATTTGCAATGCCGCAAACTTTAGGTCAGGAGAATGCAGGAGTAAACATTCAGTTGTGACAAACCAGTGTGTTGAAAGGAGAATTCACAGCAGTTTAACTGGAGCGCCACTTAACACTCCCTGCAACTGTCCTTTCCTATAACACAAGAGACACAGACACAGACACAGAGGACTATCTTCAAGTTACAGTATTGAGAAAGTAACAGCTTAAGAAGTCATTTTACACATTCATACATACATAAACTAAATAAAACCCTGCAGCCTTTGATGTCACCAAATCTAGTTCAGATTCAAGTTCTGTGCTCACTGCCCGAGTTTGGGGTGCTAACTCCCTTCTGAGGAGTGATCTAGAAGGATTGTTGGGTCACTTGATTTTAATTCATCTGTGTCACTAGGCTGAACAAGACAGCGCCTCTTTGACCTTCTCCCTTCTGGTGTATGTAGTCTTTTGGGGGATCTCATGTTTTGCAATCTTCTGAATAGCTGTGCATACACAGTGACCTGTGACCAGACAACTGAATAAATCCTTCTAAACCTTAGTAACAATCACAAGCATTAAACACTTGGGCCAACTCAAAATACAAAATACAATAGAAGTAGACTTTTTTTCTTTTGTCTTCTTGGCCAGATTCCTGTAAAACAAAATCGAGGACCGTATAATATATAACGTATAACGTATAGCACCAACTGTAATGCAGCATTGACAGTTCTGCTTCTTGATGATGAAGGTAACCTATGCAAAAAGTAGAATTTTTTTGCCATATTCGGCAGTGGCGGAATTTAATTAATTAAGTTACCAGCTTCTTATACAATTTGTCACCTTTCTACCAAACCAAACACACAACCAAAAATACATTTTCCTCAAGGGAAATATTGGCTACTTCAACTTAGAGACAGTGCCAAGACTCAAAGGTGAATCTTTCTGTGGCCATTCATTAATATTGAGATCTACCTGATTCCAAAAGATAACTTGACGTGACATGCCATTGAGAAATCAAACTAACCTCCTTTGAGGCACCATGACAGGCACGCCTGACAACTTTTCTCATAAGGAATTTTCTGGGAGACATCTCAAGCCTTCTTGTGCACTGCATGTATAGATATGCCATCCTGAAGGAGCTGGACTACCTGTGCAAACTGATTTTGGGCTGCAGGTACCGCCTCATGCTACCAGTAGTGACAAGGACACTAGCCGAACACAAAACTAGAGAAGAATCAGTCAGGGAGGATCAGGAGAGAGCAATTCTTTGTGGCAACCGCACGCAAAAACTATTTCCTTTTCCCTCCTTTGCCCTCTCCATTGCATTTATTTGCATCAAAGCTGATCGATATCCCTGAAGTTTAACTGACTTGGTGTTATACTGTGATGATTAGGCGATTTTGAACATTGTACATATACTTTGATTGTCCTTTTTAGGAGTGTGTATCTCCCATATTGATTAGAAACTTGTTTTTATTGAAAGCTTATGGATGAAGGCTGTTGACTGTTCAATTAAAACATTTTCCTTGTGATGAGCCCAGTTCTCTGGCTGGTGTTTTACACAGCCTGCTTTACTCTTTCTGTCTGTCACAGTCTGTCTCCCTGTAGCTGTTCTCCAGCCACATGTATCTTTCTCCAAGGCCCTTCACTTTAATTGTCCCCTCATCCACCAGATGCCCTCGGACTTTCCCTCCTTTACTTATCACAAGACTACATCACTACATCCACAAATCTGTTTCCACTTCTTATCTGCTCTGCAGTTAATTGGCCCACTCTCATCTGGTGTTACATCAAACCGTGTCTTTAATTTGGTATCTGGATTTATAAAATTGTCAGCCAGCCTGACTGTCTTCAGGACACTTTGGAAGTCGTGCAACTGACTCCAAACAGATCTCAGGCTGGTTGCAGCAACGGGGTTTATGCCTGCTTTTACACTAAATTGGTAGCAACTTGGTGTTCTCAGTCTGAGCTGACATTAATACCATTTGCAATACTGCAAGGTTTGGGGTTAAACCCTCTTCCCCTGCTAAGACCAGGCTTAAATCTTACATCTAGTCAGCAGCAGGGGCAAAGTCAAAAACGGATGCCATGCAGTGCACTGTGCAGCTAATTAGCTGTTAAGAAAGGCATACACTTTTAGTCATAGAGCACAGGCAGGTGCTGCAACACGCTGGGACAAACTGACACAGTGTTTTTTTTTTTTCTCTTTATTCTTTCTCTTTTTTTTGTAACTTTTATTTATCAATAATCCGACAGTTATAAAGTACATTGGTACAGAACGTGTTATTTCTTTTTCTTTTTTCCCAATCAAAAATCATAAATCAGGAGTGAAAACATCTAAATGTACATAAACATGAACAATCCCCCCACCCACACCCCCTCCACCCTCACCACCCAGGTGATTTTAAAGAAAAATATGTCACCATTAAATGGGATGACCCACACTCACTCTGCAAACATAAGACTAAACATAAAACATGAATTTATAAATGAATCAAATGTTTGATAAAGGATAATGAAGGATAACAAGTAAATGAAAACAAATGAAATAAAATGAGAGGATTCTTTATTCTTTTTCATACAGCAAAAAATAATTACCCTATGTATTACATTTGCTGGGTTAACAAGAGTGGACAAATAGACTTTGTCATAGACAGCAGTTTAGTTTGTCAAGTTCCCCTTGTCTCACAAAACTGAACTGATTTTTAATGAAGTCTGTTAATACGCAGGACTGAATATCTGTGTCCTTTTTTTCCTCACTCCACCACATGCTACGCACTGCATACTGCCCCATTCCTTAAATGAGCTATGCCACTCTTAGAACAAATGTATCCTTGTAACACAGACTGCTGTTTGGCAACACCTAAAGTTGCGTGGAATTTAAATGAACAGGCATTGCCAGGACAAGGCGTGGTTAAGATTAGGCTTGTGCTCTGTCGGCTCCAGGACTCGAGGACATCAGCAGACTCAGGAAGACCAAATGTCAGTATGGCTTAATTGTGAGGGCCCTCCAGAACCTGAGAGACTTTCACCAACCACATCTCTAGATGTAGCCATGATTCACAAGAAAGTTTGAACTCAGTAACAAACAATATAAGTAGGGGTCAGCAGATAAATCCAGAAATATTGATACTATCAATACTACATACTCATTTTGTAGATTAATTCAAGTGCTTCAGAGCTGTAAATGAAAACGTTGCGAACTGTGATGTGTGTGGGAAGCCAAAAAATGTGTTTAAACACATGAGAAAACGCTAGAGGGTGAGCAAGGAGCTGCAGCAGAGAAGAAAGAAGAAGGACGAGGGAAATGCCTCATCAGCACCCAGACCCCCTACACTGAGGCAGAGTTCAATGGAGTCTTTTTCAGAGAGGCAGAGAATATCCAGGTATATATATATATATATATATATATATATATATATATATATATAAAATACCTTGTTTGGATACATGCACTTTTACTTTTTACTTTTTCTACAATAAATAGAAACCGTCCTGTGTCTTGATAAGAAAAAAAGTATTGGCTTCAGCAATACGGTCCTTGAATTACTTGATATCAGATCGAAACCAGATTTTGTGGTATCGCTCGCCCCTACATAGGAGTAAGAATAACATGCCGACTATTGTGCCAAAATGGAGGTGCATGCACAGAAAGTCATCTTCACAAGAAGTCATCTTCCACAAGCACACAGAACAATTTCCCGAAGCAGGAAGCCATCCCAACAAGGGAGCATGTTTGATGCACGAGCACACAATGACACTTGGCCCTCCCTATGCATGCATTTCTTCCACTCTAGCTGGCCTGCAGAGTCTCTGCTCACAGAAGTTTACTTTTGATAGTTGGAGGTGGGATAGTGGCTGATTTCTTTTTCTCGTTTGATTGGTCACTCTGAATTCTGGCCATGAATTTCTGATTTGATTTGCTGTTGGGTCTGAGCAGTGACAGTGGAGACAGACAGCTGCCTGAGACAACATGTCTTTAATGGGTTCTTACTGTCAGAACAAGTTGGTCTTACACTAATGTTAACGCCTTTCAGAGAGCCCATCTTAATGTTGTTCCAAGGTATTGATTTTGTTTACTGTATGCATCATACTACAACATACCTTGCAAAGTTCGCCACAGTCCTCACATTACTTGTGCTTTGTAAAGCTAGTTGGCTAACCCCTAACATTAGCTAGTCTCTCTTATATCTGTGATACACACACCTGCATGAACATTAATGTTAAAATCCCATTCATAACACAGAAAGTTTGCCTATCTACCTAGCTGCAGTGCCCAGGTGCAACAGTGTTTCTCCACTACAACAATGCTCTGATAGACAGTGGTAGAGGTAATGTTAATTGTTGGAGCCATTTTAAAGATAACCAGGGTGGCGCTGTGTGGAATCATGGTAGTCTACTTAAGTGAAGGACTAACTGTAACAGGTGTGGCAGACAATGGGGGTCTATGGTTTTTGACCGTGAGAAGGTGACGGTGGTGTTTATTTAGAGAGATGTTCTTTTTTTTGGTATAATGTGAAATAAATGGATTGACATATCTGACCATAGGGTTTTTTTTGACAACTTGAACATTTCTAAATCACAGCAGCTGATACAAAGAGCCAGGAAGCAAGCATCTGCACCAGAGCCATGCGTACATTACTGACCAAACAAATGGTGCATCAACATTACTATCCTGTCCCGTGAGAACTGCTTATCTGTCAAAAGTCATCTGTTCGTGCTGTCAGAAAAACAGTTTTCAGCTTTGTGATGATGCATTGCCATGCCAAGACCTTAAGCAGTAGGAAAATGTGCTTGAATTACTGAAAGAAATCCTTTTTTTTTTGTGTTACGACCAGGGCCTAGGGGAAACCCTGGTGCAACATGAAAATGAGGCTCCCCTTTTCCTGTCCCCCAAACACCACCAGCAGCAAAGCATCTTTAAATGTTTGTTTTTTTTTCAAAAACACATTTTTGCACACAATCAAGCATGCTGGCAGTCTGGCTGACAGAGGAGAGCCCCCAGGAACTGTGAGGAGCTGGCCCTTAAACTCTTGGCTTCAAGGCAGGAACCAATCAGCTCCCTGGACAACCTGAAATCACTCCAACACACCTGCAACCAATCACGCTCTCAATCACACAGAGTGTTATTGAAACAGAGACAAACAATAGAAACATTTATGACCTCTAGGGTCGTAACATATCACAATACTCACACAAAATCAGCAGGGAGTGATTCATAGAAAAGAGCTGTTAATGGTTTGCAGTGCTCTCTCTGTAGATTGCTACAATGTGGGGAATATCATTAGCATTAGTATTATTATTTACCACGAAAAGCAAGCAGGCTAGAAACCAAACTAAATGATATGTTCTATTTAGTCTTTTCATTTCACTATCCCATTTAACAGCTGTCGGCCCTAATGCTGGGGCTCCAGATCCTCGATAAATTAAGCCCTGAGTAGTAGTGTAAAAATTGCATATAATAAAATGCTCATCTTAAGTAACTCAAATCTGTACTCAGGTAGAGTACTTGAGTAAATGCTGCATACTGCTACTGATGACAGATGAGAACAATACCACCCCTCTAACCATATCAGCATGAGTACTATGGAGAAGTAGACAATATGAGAGAGGATGTCATCCATCCACCTTGTTAGCCTACCGCATCCCTTGCCTCCAGTAAAAGAGAGGGTGCAGGAGCAGAGGTCTTGTTTAGTTAAATGTGTCAGTCTAGTCTGCCTGACTCAGTGAACCTTTGTCTGAAGTTTTTGAATCTGCCACAATGGTCAATGTTTTGCCTTGACATAACAATGTCGGGAATAAAACATAGTGAGGGAAGGCTGCACACCTTTCCAAATGAAGCATGAAATGAGAGAGAGTTACATGTCGGCCCTGGCTGGAATGCCACATCGAGAGCAACATGCCACCAAAGGCTGACCAGAGGATCGACGGAGCGACTCCTCTTCATCTTTCTCCCTAAAACCTCATCAGACATGCTGATGCCAGGTGTAACAACATTTTATGGTTTTAAATATGTGATGTTCACAGATTATTAAGCGTAGATTTTGATAGAAAGTGCTAGATACAACTTAAGACTCCCTCCCCAAACTTTTTAATTCTGCTTAACACACTCAGTTTGTTGAATGATGGCACAGTTTAATGTTAAAGCTCCCTCCATTTAGAGATTTAGCTCAGCACAGCTCCCTTTACATGTACTTGGTCCAAAACCCCCGCAACTCTTAAATTGTTCAGTTTAGTGTTTTATTGTGCTGTTGTTGTTGTCTCGTCTTTGTCAGGAGACTAGTGAATACATATTTGACTATAAAGTTGTTGCCATCCTGTTTCTGTATTGTTACAATTCAGTCCCTAAAATGCATTCCTATTTTGCTTTTGCTTTACCTGAATTACAATTAATTGTTTGGCCTGAATGTCAATAGATTCACTGTTGCCTGATCTACATGAGGTTTCATAGTGTTATTTTGCTAGTAGGTCATACCTCTGGTTTAGTGATTAACATTCTTCTGTATAATAACTTTTAAAATGTCATATTCATATTTTGAGGTATAATTTCCTCCTACATTAAGGGTTAAACAACGAGGGTTAATGAATCTTAACTGGATGCGAAACCTAATAGACTGTGCCGATAATACCTATTTTTCTACATTTCTTTTTTTTTTTTCCCAAAGAAATTGTGACATTGGGTTGTAAACATAACATGAATGAAAAACATTTTTAAAGTGGTCTTCAAGATATGTGGTTAATTAAAGCCACAAAAAAGTTATCCTAGGCTACTACATAGTCAACGATTAAAAAACTCTGACAATGACTAGACAAGAAACAGTCATCCATATGCATCACATCCACAGCTGCAACACTGTGTCAATCAGACAAACCCATGAGCCTTCATCCATTGATCTTTGATCAAAATAAGTACATCAAAGTATAGAAACATTTCTTGTGGCCAGTAGGTGGCGCTCTGACTATAACTGAATACTGGCATATAGATGTCTTCAGGCTGGGACTCACATAAAACTTGTAAAGTTTGGGTTGGATTGGACAGTGTTTGTTTGAGTTACATCAACTTCCCGTTTGATGGCAGACCACGAAATATGCAAAGCCACCATTAGCTGCACACCCTAAACACAAAAGTATGATTACATTCCATTGTTAAAGCATTTACACTCCACTGACCCGATGTGAAGTGAATCCAGTTAATCCCCTTGGAGGAGTTTGTTAGATGACAGCACTTGTAAAGAGAAAAAAACACATGCCGTTTTTGTGTTTGTTCTATGAGTAGTTTTTGACAACCATATGCAAAACACTTTTTCACTACTACTTGTCTGTATAAAGTTTTTGCATTCAAACATGCATTCAAAAAGCAGAACAATAATCTCTACAAACACAAGATGTTCTTTTCACCTCTGGTGCCAGAGACCATTGCATCTTCGGTGCTCAAGCCTCAAATATCACTGCCCTTAAATACAACATGACATGATGATGACATAATGTAACAGAAACAAGTAAATGAAAAAGTTAAAAAAAACAAACAAAAACAAGCTTAAGACAATAAATCAACCTCACCTTTTAGATGTGAAGTTTAAATCCTATGTTGTTTCGATGCATCATAATTTTTTATGTATCAAAAGTTATTTTCTGCCAATGAACATACTTACTATGTAAATTATGCATATTTTTACATGTACAATATGTATACTGTATACATTATTTCCCCCCCAAATGTGGTTGAGTCAAAGTAAAACATGGATATCCAACAGTTAAGCCCAAGTGCCTCCAAAATGCATGAGTACAGTATGTGCGGTATGCTGCATAACGACTTTCATTTGGTTATACAGCCCTGCTGTTTAATGACAAATAAGTGACCTTGCTAGTGATGACCCTACAGCGAATTATAAACTGATCTCCAGTCAGCTTTATGGAGCTCCAGTGTGTGTGTCAGCCCACTGCTCATAATGTAATAGCATCATTTGTGGACGCTCTTGTGGAAAGAGATGGGAAATTAAAAAAAAAAAAAAACACCACTGTTCCAAGGTATCTGCTCAGTACCACTTACAAACATAATGTGAGGATACCTACATCATTGTGAGCAAACACTGTTATTACTGTTCTGGCCCACAACAGTGAACATGGCAGTGTAGTTTATTTAAAATCAAATCCAGGTACCACACATTCTGTAACGCACTAAAGATGTAAAAGGCACCACTCCAAATAGTCCCCACCAAAGATCATGAGTGTATTTGAGTGTCACTTATTACAATTCACATCAAAATTCTGAAATCACAACGTACCTGGTCTAATAAATTCACATCTATTTTGGCTAGACATAGAAGCTAGTATTCAAACAGTAGTCAAAATCAATTCCTCTGTTCCTCCACTCTGCTGCTCACCTTGCTATACACCTGAGGCCTGAGAGCAAAGTCACTGAACAAAAATATGTTCAGTGAAAAAGATCATTTATATGGAGGTGATGTTTCCTGGTAATGAAGTGAGTGCAGTGGAGGTGGTAATAACTCCTGACCCTATTAAATTAATTAAGCCACAGCTTATCAAAATGGAGGGATGGAGAGGGAAAAAATGAGTGTGGTGGAGTCTGGTAGTAGTCCCTCTGAAAGGCTCTCGCTGATGAGGCTGGAGGGTAGGCACACCAAACAAAAGTAACTTATTAAATTAGTGTCTGTCTCCATGGGATGCTCAATAATTGTTCTCCATGTCATTAAAATTAGCCTGCTTTTGGCTGCGCTTCACAGGGTTCCTCTAAGACAACAAGTGTCCACAGCCACTGATATCTGCATGCACCGACCTCGTGTGTGTGTATAATGGGCCGCATCAAAGTTGAGGTATATTACAGCTTGGGTATTATTGTGATAGCTCTGTACTCATAAAGTTACCTGCTATATCTATATGTCTGTGTAAATGTAAATGTATGTAATGTATATCTTCATATGGGTGTGGCTCAGGAGATAAAGTTAAGGTAATTAAAAAAAAATCATTTTACAATACCAGTCCTGCAAAACAATACTGACTTTGAGTTCCTTTAGCAACAGTAATGATACTTTACTTAGAACTAGCTAGGAGCAATAACATTAACTAACCATCGATTAATAGTTCAGTAATATGTTAAGTAATCATTTACTAATGTGTCCATCTTGATAACGGTGTTAATTAGAACATTGCATAATAATTTATAATGCACCTATTAGCAGCTAATAAAATAGAAATGTTAGGTAACTAATTGCATTTCGAAATGCAGTTATTATCATTTAGTAGCTGTTACAAGTAATAGTTAACTCGTGTGTCTGTTAATCATTCATTAATGGTGTTCATGTTAACAGTACATTGAGTTTATAAAGATTATATTAAGATTCCTTACTGCAATAATAAGCATCAACCAATGCCTCATTAATCCATTAATAACAATTAAGTTACCTTCAACAACTGTCTCTTGTTAACATTTATTCAAGGTTTACATATTAATTAAGGTACCTACTAACATCAGTAAATGGTGATAAAGACGTTCATTAACATGTATGTCATAAGATCCACAGCTACCATCCCAACATTACTTAACCGTAATTAACAATTAATTAATGTTCTTTCTGACCATTATTGTAAAATTGAAAACACTTACCCATTTAAGAAAGCGTACTTAAGGGGTGAGAGTGCTGAATAAGCATCCCTTAAGTATAATTAACTACCGATATGTGACTAATAGTTAATTTAACTAATTAAGAGTCCTTAGCCATTATTAACCATTTGTTAATGCTCTTTGTAACCTTTATTGTAAAGTTAAAAACATTTTTCTTTAAGTAACACATGATAAATGCAGTGCTATACCTAACTGTAATTAACCATTTAGTAATTGTCTTTGTAAACCTTCGTGAGAACTTATAACCCTTAATCATAACTTAAGTATGAGGAATTGGTGAATCACTTTTTTGTTGAATAGTAAGTGTTAAATAATATAATTACATTTACTTTTATCAATATATTATCAAACAGTAATTTTTAGTTAAGTAATACCTTTTCAGCACTACAATGCATTTATGAAGATTTTCTTAAGGAATGAATGTTTTCAACTATATGGTAACTATCACTTAAAAGCAATCTGTTGCACAATCTGACACAAACAAGACTTCTAGGGGTGCACAAGTTTGAAACAATTCCTTTGTCCCCCCCCCTTTTTTTAAAGCAAACAAATACAATAATACAAGCACACAAGCATTACGTGCCTATATAGCGGGGGCGGGCAACATCACATAGTGCTGAATATGGTCAAACCTATTCTCAGTACCAGATGCAGAACAGACCTTCAGCAACGAATGAAGAGAAGATCAGGCTACTATTGACTTTTCATTGACAAATGTGGTCTGATACTTCATATATGCGCAGATGGTGTTTATCATGTTCTGTAACATGACTTGTTGAAGTACAATCATGTCTCCATCTTGATAACTGCTATTGAAACATGCTGCTTAAGATGAGTGAGCAAGAGTCATTTTGAGGCCTACTGCCCAACTGAATTGTACACATGTTCTCCTTTCAGAGGCCTACAATGCCACAGTGTTAAAGGTGCTGCGATGTGGCAGAAAAGGAGGGGTGCTTTTATCACATCCACTGATTTTTCTTTAGCTGCAGTATGCACCAGCAACCACCACACATGTGAGCAGTCCAGACTACAGTGAACACATCAGGGCCCTGTCATTCCCCATGAGATTCAGTAACATTATTTTTTTTGAGGATGCCAAAATGCTCGCCTCCGTGACAGAGAGTTGGAAGGTACCCAGAAATTAAATCAGACTGATAAGGCTCTCCTGAGCATCTAATGACGGCCTCCTGCAGCAACTTGTGGGCAGTTCTCCCATGAGGTGTAATTCTGAGTCGCTGGACCATTGCCCACCCCAGGTGGAGGAGCTGCTAAGGAAACAGATGGAGATGACCATCCATCATGTAAAATGTTCAGAAAGAGTTAGAGGTGAAGCTGTGGAGAAAATCCTCCCCTAGTTGGATCTTTCTTTAGTCGGCCTCTATCCAGGATGGCTAGATAGCTTTGGAGTGGAGGTATGGACTGGGGCCACGGGCCTGATTCCTGTTACAATCTCTGGATCATTACGTTGCATCAGTGCAGTCACGTCTGAGTCCAGTGCGGTGGTAGTGGCAAACCCCAGTGTCCCTGCATCTAGCTCTTGTCCAGAGGAAGGGACACAAAATTCGGTTGTAGGGAATAGATACAGATAGGAAATTTTCACATATATCTTTCAATCAGCTGATCCTTATCTTGAGGTTCTGACCTCAGGTGGTGAATATCCACTGAGGTTTCACTCCACACACACAGCCATTGTAACTATTACGAGTCCGGACTAACTCATGGAACAACAAAATTCTGAAATGGCAAAACTTTTGCTAACATAAAATTAGAGGTAATCCATGATTACATAACAAGGAAAATGAGTAAAAGCTGAGAACTAGGAAGAGTGGCATTGTCTGATGTGTGTGCTCGCTCTCACCGGAGAGTTTGGCTTTAATGGATTGCTTCAATATGCTAATGTCCTATTTACTATATTGGGTCTCTTTCTGTGTCTGACATGATGAGGAGTAATGGATTTTTAAATGGAAGCATCCAGCAGCACTTGCTCAGGGGAGGAGGCTGCTGGGATCAGACCTGTTTAACAGTTGGCTCCCTTGAGATCTGAAAGGCATCCAAAGCGATCCCATCCAAATCTGGCAAAAGTCGACTGATCTCAGTGCTCTTTTTTGCCAAAAGCCTGCCTCACATTGTTTTGACACATTTGTACTAGGGATGCTGAATGATACAGGGGACCTGGACCATGGCAGCGATAAAACATTTTCAGTCTTTCAAAGAAGACCATTTAAACACTAAAGGGTATTGTGCATCGTTTAACACATGATAAAGGAAATGGTTGTCATTATTACCATGTCATTTGATTTCTTACCACCAATGAATAGCACCAAGTTTTTTTTAGGTCATCTTTGCTGTTGTTTGAGTAGGAATGACACTGTTAGACTCTTCACAGTAGACAAATGGTCTTCTATAAACAAATTCAAGTAAGCATGTGAATACTCCAGAGCGTGTCAGTTAACAGGTTAGGTGTGATCACAGCCTTGCTGTGCCTTGAGAGGCGACATGCTGTTTCAGAGACTATTCCCAGCAGATCGCTGTTTCATTCTCTCTAAAATCCACAAAATGGATTAGACTATTTAGAAATAAATCAAATGCTCTTATTAGACAGCTATCTTCTTCCTCTCCTGTCATCAAGCCATCTCCTTCTTTACTGTGCTGTAGCCTGGAACACAATACGATAAAAGTTGTCCCATAAGAACAGCCAAATGTCAACACAAACATACTCAGGTAGAGAGAGAGGAGACTCTAAGATGATGAAAATGGGAAAGAATGATGGAATGAAATAGACAAATGAGAGGAACGGTGAAGGGGCGTTCTTCATCATTCCTCTCATTATTCTCTTGTGCAAGCTGTGACAACCTGTATATAATAAAGTTGGACCGGAGAGAAAAAAAGACAAGACAATTAAATTACAAACTGATGTGCAGCTTAGCAACAGGACAGTTGGATGTCTCTGTCTAAATAAACAAACAACAAGAAGCAGACGAGGAACGTCTCAAGGAGAGTTTTTGGGAGCAGATAATGAAGACTTGCCTGTAAACAATGACTCAAACACTTTATGAATTTGATCTGTGACACACACAGAGGGGATACAGACACATTCTGTTCATTAGCATGGCTAATTAGCAGCAGTGCAACAATAATTAATTTGCAAAGTGATATTTAAATTAATTATTGATTACATTAATTAAGTCAGAGGGGGTAAGGGGTGTGTGGGGGTAATTAAGATAAATGTTAAATGTGCTGGTAATTAGGTTAGGATTGGAGCGATAAGATGATGATGATGTAAATACAGGAGGCCAGGGGAGAGGAGCAGCACACTGCTGCCTATTAAGTTCATCACCAGGCTGCAAGGAGAAAGACATGGCGGATGATAGACAGGAGAAGAAAAGGGAGGGGGTTGGGTCTCACACAGTTCCAGAAGCATTATTTATAGACCTATTGCTGATCACCTGTGGACCGTATGTGACGTTTCCATAGTGTTCCGACCATTTTTTTTTAACTTGTAGAACTGAAATTGACAGAATTGTAAGTCCAGCCCATTTCCCTTTTTTGCTTTGTGCTCTGAGAACAACTGAGCAAGTCATCGTACTCAGATGAATAATAATAACACTTCATTTTATACTGATACTTTATCCATAGAGCACCTTTAAAAGCAGAGTTGAGTTTGACAGAATAACTGGGAGAAGTATATATATATATATATATATATATATATATATATATATATATATATATATATATATATATATATATCATATTATATTATATTATTAATAATATGCATGCGTCAATTTTTTTAACACATGCATGTTTAGTTTAGTTTAAGAAATAAGGAGTTAATGCAGCAGTCATGGATGGCAGGCAGAAACAAACCTCCTTGAGCTGGAATGGATAAAGAAAGGAGTCCTTTGAATGGCAAATTCAGTTTCAAAGCCCTGCCAGATGGTTCTCCAGAACAACGTTATTGCATTTGCTGTGATGTGAACTGAGCTACCACCTGAGTACAGCAAGTCTCAAATACCAGTTGCTGGCCAAGTACACAGCTGATGCAGAAAACCATTTCCCCCTGCCAAAGGAAGACCATGCTGGATAATGTGCAACAGAGACACCTGGACAACTCTAAATGTGACAAACTTTCAACAGCGACAGATAAAAAAGGGTGCCTACAGCTTGCAGGATGATTAACATTCTTAGTGAACTTTTACAAATGTAAATTTGGACACTACATTGTGTAAGTCATATTTAAGGGTTAGCTAATGTTAGCAAAACAATATGAAACTAGATAGCTGTCATATACTAAAGTTATTTGATTATTTTATATATGATCTAATACAATCCAATTCTTTTTTCATGTAGACAATGAACTGACCAGGGAACCCTATGTATTTTTCTTACTGTAAGTATATCTTTATCATAATCTGCATTTACCTCAGTGTATAAAAATCTATCCTATTTTCACAATCAGGGTCTCTCTGAGCTGGATCTGTCTGCATTGATCCTCTCTGAACTGGATGTCCCTGACAGTCTCTATCCTCTGATTGCACGTAACAATCAAACCACACCTGCAATCAGATGAAGGTTCACTACTGGTAACAAACTCAAAAGTTGGATTAACTTAACAGTGTGCACTGTGCTTCAACTGGCAGTAGACAGTAAACAGTGGCAGTATGGTTCAACTCAGTATATAATTTCAGTAGACGATGGAAGTTAAAAGTGTGCAGTACTCCCAGCAGTCACAGAATACAGCTAATGACAGCAACATGATCAAAAGCAGACAGGTCCTAAGTCCTTAGCAATAGTGACCTTTGAACGTTTGCGAGAGTTTGAAGATGCTGCGAGGAAGTAGCAGAACAACAGCTTCACTCAACCGATCGTAACTTTAAAAGTGGGCCACTGGCTCACTGTATATTTAGATTGATCCAGAGGTCTGTGTTATGGTGCAGTTGCATCTTAAACTTTAAAACTGATTTCTGATTTATATTGGTGAATGGTCAGTTTTCATGATGAATCAACCTTTGCCAGAAAAGCTCAAGCCTTTCATAAAACTTAAAATCATGAATATATCCTTCCATCGTGCAGTCCTTGCTGTTGGCTTCTTGAAGCTATACTGCACTGCACCAATAAGCACTGCTGAACCCACTCAAACAGGACTGGTGTCACTATGTGTCTTGCTGTCAAGCTTGTCTGACCTAGAAACAGTCAGTAAAGGGGGCAGGACTTTTGATCAGCCAATTGAAATTAAGACAACTATTGTTTGGTTAAGATGAAAAATAGTTGTGTCCCAAGTGCCCCTACCTCACTGACTTCCTGCACAGTGTTACTCGGTCTGCAATTCTCAGAATTGAAAAAGTAATGAATAAGTCAGCATGCTACACATTTAAAGAGCATAAAAAAGAAAAAAAACACATTAATATTGTTATGATTATTTTTTAAATGTAACTTTAAGGCAGGCCAACTTTTGCCGGTCGGCTCCCTATTGGGCAGCACTGGTTCAACCTTTCTTTCAGCTGTGGTCACCTCCTTTGATCACAGCAATGAGTCTGGTTTAAAATGACTTGTAACATTAACATGACTTTTAGGGTGAGCTTTTGCACTATTTTCAGGCACTGAAAGTTGTCTAGAGTTTCCTGATTGTGCCAGGGTGCACGTGGCTGCTGTAGTGACTGGGAGAGAGTTTTCATTTTTGCCCTTGTATGTTCAGGTTTATGGGAACTCCAAGTGAAAAGGAGTAGAACAGAAGGCAGCTTCACCTCCAAATCTGTTGACAAGCCAAATGATAATGTAATGGAGCGAGAGAGGCAGAGCGAGTGGGAGAGAGAGAGGGTGATCAGATCGGGTGGGAATAGGGAATAGATATGCAAGGCAACTCAATTAAGAGAGGCAATTTCCACACTCCCCTCTTGCCCTGAAAGAACTAGAGCAAGTGAAGCCACTTACAATGGTGTCAGAGGACAAATGGAACACAGAGGCAGAAAAAGACTCGCAGATTTAAAGAGAGGACACAGAAAAACTACAAGGAGCCGTCATGTGAAATGTCAGAGATTGCAACAGAATCAAGTCTTGTTGAAGACAAAGGCCAGAAGCAGCTACTAAAAGCACAAGTTAAGGATACACCAAAAGAGATCACCGTAAAAATGGTAGTATTAGGTTGTTGCTTTGGCATTGTGGCCACATATGATCTGATATTGCCATGTTGGTCTGGTCCATAGTGATGAAAATGAACTCCCTGCTATTCAAAAATGGGCAGAGGAGGAACATGGGTGGAGCTTACATGACTTGGTCAAACAAGCTCAACAAGCAGAGAGCTAAAGTACCAAGCAAGCAAAGTTGTCTGTGTTCACAAATAAATATTAGCATATTTCACCTCATATTATTCTTGATGATGTAATCATTTGTGTTTTACTTATTCACCCCAAACAGAATGAATGCAACACTCTACATAAAACACTCTACGTAAAATGGACAGTGACGACACCCTATGTCCTGCGTCACAACAGAGTGTAGTGTGCCTGATGCACATTCTTGTTGACTCGCATCTGGTATCTCATCACTTGTAAGTCCTAACAGAGATGATAATTTTGATTTTGGTAATCAATGCTGCTCCTGTCCTGTGTAAAGAAAAAAAGTGAACACTGACTTATTTATCTAATCCAGACCATGATCTTTTCTTTAACATGTAGTTTTTTCACCTAAACCTAAACCTAACCAAACTGGTACTGGAAAATGGAAATTCCTTTCAAATATCTGACAACAATAAATTCACTAAGTTTAATAGTAAAAAGCCACAAAACAAATCTCTCAAGTAAGCGGGACGTGAACTCTGGTTGCCCACACAAAAGTCATGTCTGCCTGGTTTGGGGAGTCCTGCAAACAACAACCAGCACAGAGGGTGTATTGGTCTGTGTTTTCGTTCAGTGTTGTCTCAGACCAATGGTAACACTGACCAGATATTTGGTTTGTTTGTGTTTTTCCTGCAGATTTCTCTTTTGCAGATTTCTCTCCTCTGTAAGATCATTAAGTTAAGTTAATTTGCCTTCTGCTCATGTAGTAAAAGAGAAATCAGTTCTTCTTGGGCCACGCCACCCCGTGATGGCCCTTCTCCAGAATGGGGTCAAAGCACGCCTGTTGTGCCTCAATAGAGAAGCTCATCATCAGTACACTCTTTTAAGCACGTAGCATGGTTGTAATGGAAATGCAAATCCTTGCCATGCTAGGGTGACGCGCCAAGTCAAACCAGGACAGCACATACCTACAATATACAGACAAGTCTTAGCTCACTACTGGCCTGCCATAGAGTTTGATTTGGTGTGCCAAGTGTTTCTCACGAAAAATAAAATGTACACATAAATATTTTAAATCCTGTTTTGCTATTTAAATTTTGTTAGGTTAATTACATTTCACAATTTGAGTTGGTGGGCACAGTGATGCTTCATGCATGCATTCATGCAAGCCAATTAAGAGAACTTGGGATCCTCATACAATGGGAGCCCTGAGAGGCAAGTTGAGAAAAAAAACAAGAAGAGATTATCCTAGCAAAACTCTTGTCTTAAAATTACGAGCACATCAGAAAATAAAATAAAATAAAATAAAATAGTTCCAACCTAGAAAATACCCTCCAAGACTGTTTTTCTTACTATCCTCTCACGGCCTCTATAAATAGTAACTTCTGTTCTGCATCTTAATTGTAAAGCGCAATAGTTGTTTGCTTTTGCCCCGTGGTCCGACATCAAGTGTAGTTTCTGTCTTCCATGGGAACAAAAGTTTGGGCACCCCTGCATCAATTTACATAATTCTTACTTCAACAGTATCAGTTCTAATGGAAATACAGAAATGGTCCAAATCTGCAAATATCTGCGTACGAATTAATGCATACTTTTACTATGAAATTTCACAAGCACAGTTAGGAAGGAAATGGTCATGTATGGAATTAATCACGTGACTCCTGTTGGTACAACCATCACCGGTTTCCCCTACATTGTTCTCAGTTTCTTTGTTAAAGTTTCCATTTTGTCTTAAGAGCATTACAATCTTTCCACTCTGACTGAAGTCCACAGAATCGGAGAACAGTTAGGGTGTAGGTGTATTAACTGCGACAGAAAAGGTCGAAGAATAAATGAACAAAGAAATGGCATTCAAATACCGAAAGCAGTGCTGACTGTAGCAAAAGCTACTGTACCGGTTTGGGAATGGTCCTCCATACCACCACAGTCTATTTCCAAGTAATCTGAGTTTCCTAATCCTAGTCAAACTCAAGCGGCAACAATTCTAGAGAATAAACTGTTTTGTCTGTGCACTCATAGCAGATAGAAATTAATAGATGTTTTTTTGAAGATAACATAATGACCAAAGTAACATAACCACTGTTGATTTAATTCATCTGAAAGAATTTACTGATCTACAGGTAACTGAATTTTAAACTAATGCTCTGGTTAAAAAATAAATGTAACAAAACTTAAATTTTGATTGCATGGCTTAATCAGTCGCTCCCTTTATTTACTTATTCTCACCCACACACAATGACAGACAAAGGTCATCTCATCCATGACGTCACCTTTCTCCTCTGACTCATTTTCGCCTCTAAATAATGATGCAGCAAACTTCTATCTCCACCAGTGAGTAAGAGTGATTTCTCAAGCCTGCCTCGCAGATGGCGCCTTTCAGGCCATTAATTTATGTTCCAATCTAACCCAGCCATGACTCACTCACACCATCATTTAAGTTCCGGATTATTGCAGATTGCCTGTCTGCTCTGTTTGTGCGTTTATACTGTTCATGGCTGAAGTTATGATCTCAATGCATGCCCACACCATGTGAACAAATCTGTAATTACATACCTGAACAGAGAAAGAAATAATAAATGTTTGTGTACTGTACATGTACAACTGTCTGTCAGTCTGTCTATCCAAAGCAGGATGTACGCCAACAAACCATCCAAGGTGTACTCCCAGTGGCAGGGTAACAACATAAAAACAGAACCACCCGGGCCTGAGACGGAACAATACTGAAAAAACATAGTGGATGTATGTCAAGCATGAAGAACTGGACGGCACCGGGACCTGACATGATCCATACCCACTGGCTAAAGAAGCTAACTGCTCTCCATGCACGCCTGGCAACACAGCCTGTGCCCTGCTTGGAATGACTAAGAAAAGTCAGTGACTCTATGTTGCACTCATCGATTCACTAACAAAGACCACACCATCATTTAGTGCAAAGGTAATTTTTTTCAACTGATACAAGGCTTGATGAGGGGATGAGGGTAGGGAAGGAGAGTCGAGTTGAGAGTCTAGGATCCAGGGAGCTTGGGACTGCTACAGCAGCTGAGATTGTAGAGTCTGCATACAGCAACTGTTGTTGGGTTCTTCACCAGGCAAAGCCTTATGGGAGAGTGGTGAAGAGAAAGCCACTGTTGAAGAAAGCTTGTTAAATCTTAACTGAGATTCACCCAAAGGCATGTGAAAGACTCCAAGGTCAACTGGAAGTAGTAGGTTTGATGAGAACAAAATAGAGCTTTTTGACCATCACACTATACACAATGTTTGGTGGACACCAAACACTGCACATCTTCACAAACACACCATCCCCACTGCGAAGCATGGTGGTGGCAGTATCATGCTGTGGAGATGCTTCTTGGCAGCTCCCAGATTACAGCATTTATACTCTTGACTCCTTCATTCATCTGCAAGAAGAAGTAAATGTAATTTAGCTGTTAGGAACAGAAAAATACAAACTTTAAGTTGAATCACAATAGCGGCGAGGGTTGAGTTGGGAAAGAGAAAGATGTGTTATAAAGAGGGGGAGTCCACTGACTCTCACCATTGCACGGGCATATGGGGTTTTACTTTCAAAATAACAAGAACTCACAGCAAACAACAAGTGTCCAAAATGGTTTATTGGGGGCCAGAATACCATTGTTGGTAGACTGGTCACACTCCATCCACCATCAGTGGAAAAACAGCCTGTCGTGTTTCCGTATATGGCCCAGAATTCCATCATTGGTAGACTGGGCTCATTTGTTTTGATCATCTGCAACATCATGTCTCCGGTCTGCATCCCCCAGTTCAAAGGATCTCATTGAGGCCCATAGGTACCCCTGCATTCAGTTTGGCAATCCAGAGCCTTTCGGCCTGTATTCTCTGGGCTGCAGACCAGTGGGGCTGGCTCTCCAAACCCGCGATACGCAAGTTATCTGGCCCACGTGTCCGGAAGTGACCGTATAACACTGACACCTTAGTTGTTTTATTAACGTGATAAAGATGTTGTTAAAGCCGGTCCAGCAACTTATATTGTGTTTGTCCGACATACAGTTTCTTACACATTTTACAGTCAATCAATAAACCACATTCTTGGACTCCAGTTGGATTCTTTGCCAAACCGGGGCATCCGATGCTGTGTATTTATTTGAGGCAAATGTGATTGCCCTAAAGTGTTTGTTTTTACACTGCGGTGTGTTAGATTGTAGGGAGGCATGAACCAGCAAATCTTTTAAATTTGTATTTCTTTTAAAAGAAAGTTCGAGAGTGGTTCTGTGACACTTTGTAGCCTTTTAAAAGTTGTTTTAATGGTGAGGGTGTCGGTCATCTCGGCCAAAAAGTAAGTATTGTTGTTTTGCAGTGAATTGCCTGTTGTCGTGGAGTGATGGCGATAGCATAGTTTAGTTGCGATATAGCAGCTAAACCACTCTACCAAGTGAAATAAAAATTTAAAGACTCAGATAAATTATAGATACAGATAAATAGGGGCCAGAGAAGCAGCTACAAGGAAATGGCTTAAGCCAGATGGCCCAGGATTAAAAAAAAAATAAAATCTAAATTTGTGGTAATTTGGAAGTGTATGGAATGTGTATATTTCTCTAAAGGCCTCTCTTTTGTTAAAATGTTCTCTTCAATATTATTAATATTTTAATATTATTTTTCTTAATTTTATGGTTATTTCTTTATTTATTTGAATTATGTATTGTGTTTTGTCTAGCCTCTCTCTTTTACAAAATGTAAAAACATCCCACGCTCTCTGTTTACATTTTTCGATTCTAGTGACCTGCAAGAAAAAAAAGAATGGATCACTAGGGAGTGGCATCTATGTAAAGGTGACTGCTACGGCAATCGAGAGAGTCTCAATACAGAACAGAAGAAGCAGGAGAACAAAGAAATGAACCGCTCCCATCACACATTATGTCTGAGCCAGTCTTGTCCGCCTTTTAACTCTTTCTGAAGTTTAAAGTGTTTGATGTAAGGCAGGCTGGCTCCACTGCTCTGATTCTGATGTCCATCTGTGTCCGTGTTGCTTCCTCTCTATCCTTCAATGCTTCTCTCTCCATCTGTCCACTCCTGTGTCTGTCTTTCCTCACTTGTTTCTGTCCATCTCCTCATCCCTCACTCATTCTCTCTCTGTAGCTGTAGGGGGACTCATGTTGGCTTCACACCGTCTGCCTCTTGCCAGCTGACGGGCTGACTCAAGCTCCTACTGCTTGAGTGATGCTACCATGACAGCACTATTCTGGACACTGTGTGTGTGTGCGTGTGAGTATCCAGACAAGCATGGCGGTTCTTTGCTAGGTTAGCAAATATGTGGCTGAAGCAGTTGATGAGACTTTGACAGTGGCTATTACTTTCTTTGAAAAGCACCCTCTTTGTTGGTTTTGTTAAGAATTAAAGCACCTGGATGAGGTATCACAGGCAGTCTGTGAAATGGGATTGGGAGCTGAGTTAATGAGCTGAGTTGACAAGAAAAATCTGGAAACATAGACAAGCGTTAATAGCTTCCACAACGCTGTCAGCAGCCCAGACGGCGGGAACAAAAAAAAGTTATCCATTGATGTTTATGCAAATCACAGATAAGTCGCAGTTTGTACGTGGTATAGACATCTGTACAGAATGTGCCATATCATGTTCACATTACATTTCTATTAACTGTGGTGAAGTTCCAGGTGATGAGACCGTCAAACAGGTGACTTTAGCTCTTGTTTGTGTTGTGGCATCTGTAAGTGTGACACTGGATATTTTTAAGAGACTGAGGGACCTTCTCCATCTTGTTTGAGCACTAAAATAGATATTTTTGCCATATTTGTGGCAACCAGAAGAGGCATTTTGAGCCAAGCTATAATCTTTTACTTACCATGAACCAAGTGTTTTTTGCACCTAAACCAATGGTCTCAAACTGATCCAGTACAGGGCCACTGTGGCTGCAGGTTTTCCTTCCAACTAAGCAAGAACACACCTGAATCGATTATTCAGTCAACTGAGTTGTCTTTACGCAGTTGATTTGTTGGATCAGGTGTGTTCTTGCTTGGATGGGATGAAAACCTGCAGGCACAGTGGCCCTTTACTGGATCAGTTTGAGTTTTAATTTACGTGTGGTTTTGCAGAAACAGACCTGGCTAACATTAATTCTGGTGACTGGGGTCTTGTCAGTATGGTCCACTGTGTTACAACATGTTGTCACTCCCATCTTGTCAAATCTTGCAGCTTGATCAGTGACGCTCTTCTCTCCCTATAGCGACTGTTTTGCCTTCGTAGATTCAGCACAGTGCAGATAGGACGTCACGCATGTAAGCACAAAAATATCAAAGAGACAAAAACAAGCACTTCTTTTAATCCAGTTGGGACTACTTCCTGTAGTTGTGTTTATAACACATACCTATAACTGCGGGCGTGCTTGATTACGTAATTAAAGTGGGAACTCCTCGGTCTCACATATCCAGCTGTTTGGCTGTGCTGTGCTGTGCTGAACTCAAAACGCAGTGGCCAGAATACAGCGGACATGCATCCAGTGGAATCTAAGGGTTGGATTTTAACTACGATGATAGTTTGGTTAGGTTGAAGAAAAGATCATGCTCTGGGTATAAATAGCTATGTTACTTGTGTGAGTTAAGTCGCATCACTTACTTTACTTACAGTATGTAAGTCCAATAACCTACTTTTCTTATGTATAAAACCGTAAAACCAAGTCTTACGGACACAGGTTAGAACTTTGATAATGATCATATGTAATGACTTCTGACATGACGAAAACACACTACAGCAATGCAAGAGCTCCGAGGTACAAAATAATATGGTTGGCATCTTTTTATCAAAAGTTCAACATCTGGGAAACACTGTAGATGATCTGACATTGTTTTGCCAGCCAGAATCCCGCTGTATTCGGACATTAGTCAGGAGATGGTGGCTCTTATGCTGATTCTTGCTCCCTGGGGTGCCAATGAGATTAGATGGTCTAAAGATGCTGTGGGCCTTTTCGCTTTGACAAAACATAGAAGACACACCAAAAAGCAATAAAAGGACAAATGATTTTTCTAGGGATGGGCAGCAGGCTGCTGGACAACTTGTGACTACAGCAGATGTCTGGTATGGAGTTTGTATTGTATGTTTCTAGAGTTTCTAGAGTCCCCTGCATAGCGACAGCATCTTTTTCAGTTGCTCCCAATGATGAGCGAGCGTCTGCGTAAGCAGGCAGCCACCCAGAGAAAAGGCGCAGCACCCAGCCTCTTTTTTCAGAGCTTTTGTTTTGCTTCCATTTGAAAATCTCTCAACTTTTCAGAAAGGGACTGGAAATGCTGCTCTTATAATTTTCACCACGTTTGTCTCCTATGGATCATTTTATGAACCCACATCCTCCTTGCTCTGATGTCCCAATATCAAATAAGAAATCCAATGGATCTTAAACTTCAAAAGACAGTGTCAATTGTACAGTGGCAGTTGTTTTTTCTCTCAGTGCACAGACAGCACTCCTTTTAGCCAGATTAAAAGTTTAACATCAGTGCTTTTCTGCCTGACACAGGCAGGCATGAGCCCTAAACAAACACATTTTGTTATGGCCTTCTGCCCTGATAATGAAGTCCTCACCAATGAGTGAGCCAGCTAAAGAATGATTTCATAACTTTGTTGATTTTTTTTTTCCAGACAGTAACCCCGTTCATGTCTGATACAAATGGAATAGAAAATGAGGGCCAAAATTAGATTTAGAAGAGTATAACTATTCTGTTCTTATCCCTGAAAATATATGGAATACTATATTGAAACACCTATGGCCACTCAAAGTAAATTTAAAACCTTTCTTAGCACTTTCGAAAGGTTATTAGCTGATTTTTTTCCCCCTAAGCTGTCAGAAGCGCTGTTAGTGTTTCTGGTATTAATCTATAGTAGTTTGGACACAATAAATCATTTACTTTAATATTTAGAGGGCATTCAAATGCAGCAGAGCATACAGAACCTTTTGTCTGCCGTGACGGCGATGTGCCAGAGATCCAGCCACTACAGTGAGTAGTCCAAAAACCTTCTTTTTAGTAAACTCTGTGTACACAAACAATGTTCTCAATGCTCGTGTTCATGTGTAGAGATTATGGCCAAAGTTTCATGTTGTGTCGAGCCTTCTTAGTGTTTAAAAAATAGTGATTTTGATGCTAGTGTGGCAGTGCTCCTAGCACTCCATTGAAAATTACCTTGCCCGAATCCAAAACTATGGTGAATCTTAGAAGTGCCTCTTTCATCGTAATTATGCTTTTACACAAAGGTTCGACTCATATTCAATAACAAATGAAGCCTCGGTTGCTTTTTGGCGAGAGTCTCACTTTAAGTGACATATTGCCACATACTGGATTGAGGAATTACTGGCAATAAATTCATTGTCAAAATAATAAATGTCCTGTGATTGAGCCAACAATCATCTTATGCACAGACACAATGAAATACAGTTAGTGTCCAACCCGCAGTGCAAAAAAAGGGGGCTGTAAACGGGGTAAGGAGTTCAGTAGGGTGACAGATGCAGGGAAAAAGCTTCCCCTGAACCTACTCGTCCGGATGCGGAGAGACCTGTAGCGCCTCCTGGAGGAGAGGAGGGTGAACAGTCTGTAGCTGGGTTATGAACAGTGCTTTACGATGCTGCAAGCCTTTCACAGACATCACTTGCTCTGGAGAGCTTTGATGGAGGGTAGTGAGGAACCGGTGATGCGTTGGGCAGTTTTCACCACTCTCTGTTTCACAGTCAGAGACAGAGTAGTTCCCATGCCACACTGTGACACTGTTGATAAGGATGCTCTTGATGGTACAATGGTAGAAGTTCACCAGAATGTGAGAAGACAGATGGACCTTTTTAAGTATACTGAGGAAGAAGAGACCCCGGTGAGCCTTTGGACACCCAGAAACTTGAAAATGGTGACACGCTTAACCTCCGTCCTGTTGATACAGATAGGGGTGTGTGTGCCATCATCTGACTACATGTAGTCCACAATGAACTCTTTGGTCTTCTTGGTGTTGAGACCCAAGTTGTTGTTGGAGCACCATGCTGCACCTCCTCCCTGTAGGCCGACTCACCGTTGTTGCTGACAAGACCAATCACTGTTGTGTCCTCTGTGAACTTGACGATGGTGTTTGAACCATGTGCATGTGTAGTCATAGGTGAAGAGGGAGTAATGGAGGGGGCTCAGCACACATCCTTGTGGAACGCCAGTGTATGGGGTAAGGGTTGAGGAGGTGTGGTATGTGGAGGTCTGTATTCTGTTGGTTAGGAAGTCCAGAATTCAGTTGCAGAGGGAGGTATTGATGTCGAGGTCACTGACTTTGGTGATCAGTTTGGAGGGGATGGAGTCAACAAACAGCATTCTCATGTAGGTGTTAGTGTTGTTGAGGTGGGAGAGGGCGGAGAGAAGCGCCATTGAGATGGGGATACCATCAGGACCAGCAGACTTCCGTGCATTAAGCCTGCTCAGTGCAGCATGCATGTCGGTGGGAGAGTGTGTGAGGGGCTGGTGGTCTGCAGGTATCACAGTCTTGATGGCCTCCATCTTGTTGTCCCTGACAAATCAGCCATAGAACTGGTTAAGCTCATCAGGTAAGGAGGCATCGCTGGAGGGAGTGGACGTGTTGTTCGGTTTGTAGCCTGTAATGGCCTGGATGCCTTGCCACATGCGTTGGGGGTCAGAGTTGTTCTTGAAGTGCTCCCTGATCTCTAGCTTGTGGCTGTGCTTGGCCTTTTTGATGCCCTTCTGCAGGTTTTCCCCGGATGAGCAAGAGGCCTGAGCATCGTTTGATCTGAAGCAGTGTCATGTGCTTTCAGCAGGAGTTGGACCATTCTGTTCATCCATGGCTTCTGATTAAGGAATGTGGTGACCCATTTGACCCATCTGTCCTCACTGTGGGTTTCACATGTCTGATGAGCAGTGAGTACTTAGGCAGTAGGAATAGTACCCCTTTTCACACAGAGAAGTTGCATTTGCATGGTGTGGCATGGCGGTACACGTCATGATGATGATGTCTGTGTGTTTTTTTCAAGGTGTTTCCTGGTGTCCTCCTGTAAACCTAAACATGTACCTGCTATTTATAATCATATGGATGCTGTTATAATGTGTTGTGATTGAGATCCTGACCCACCAAACATCCTTGAAAGTGACAAAGTTGTGTTTTTCACTCTAAATTGTATAGTGAAATAATCGGCATCAAAAACTGGATGCTGTCTGACTCTCTCACTTGCGGGGATGGAGGCTGTTTTCTGGGGAAAAGTTCGCTGAAGTCTTGGTCGGGAGGGCTGACCGTCGATGTGATATTTTAATTTCAAGAAGCACTTGGTGAGTCAAAGTTTTTAGCTGTGACAGATGTTGTTTTTCAGGCAGAAATGTGACAAAGAGTTGGTAGGACAGGTGGGAGGACAGATACTTCTCTACATATTTTTTTCCTCATATAAGTTGCCAAAGACAGTCACGTTAATACGTTACTTTTGTTTGGTCATATAACGTTGCTCTGTGAAATTTCATTGCTGCCTCTAAGGCTTTCACACAGAGGGGGGAGGCGGAGAATCGGCGCAGGATCCCCACATTCAAACAGAATTGTGAATGCGACAACTGAGGGGCTGTCCACACGCACATGTATTGCACCATTTTGGCCGACTGTCCACACGGATCCTGAAAACGCAGCGCCTGAAAACACACTTTTTTGAAAACGGGTCTCAGGGTGGAGAATTCCGAAAATGCAGCCCTCCCGTTCATGTTGACGGCGAATCCGCATACTTTCCAAAATAATGACGCCATCGCCCCACCCCTCGACCTCTTGCTTCTGTCCTCTGAACCGTGCGACATCTCATAACAACAACAACAACAACAACAACAATGGCGGACTACATGCTCGTGTTCGTGCCGCAGAAGATATTGAGCCTGTCTTGCAACTTACATGTCTTGTAGTTGAGTGTGAGTCACACAAAAGATTCTGGTTTCCTTGCACTAGCCATTTTCATCTTCTTGTTGTGTTCAGTTTCTCCTTCTACTGTCTGTTTGTTTACAGCGCGCAAGCTTAATGCGGAGGCTCTGTGTCTTCTTCTTCATTTTTGGTGAGCGTCAAGCGTCACCTATAGGCCTGGAATATGAACTACAGGGTTTTTGGTCATTTTCAGTGGATTTGTGTGGACACAAATATTCTTAAAACGATGACGAGGAAGACGGAGAAAAAAAAGATTTTTTTTGCCTGTGTGGACTGGGCCTGAGAGGTGTCCAAGGTGATTTGTGTAGACATGGTCCAGAGTCTTGTCTCTTCTAGTGGGGCAGGAGATATGTTGGTGAAATTTGGGTAGTACAGTCTTCAAGTTTGAGTGATTGAAGTCAGCCACAACAATAATGGCTGCCTCAAGGTTGGTTAGTCTGTTGTTTGCTGATAGCAGTATGCAGTTCTTTCATTGCAATCTTAGCATTATCTTCCCGTGGTATATAAGCTGCAGTCACAACAGTAGATGTAAATTCTCTGGGCAGATAGAAAGGTCAACACTTAACCATGAGGTACTCTAGGTTAGCTGAGCAATGACTCATGGTGATGGCAGTGTCCCTGCACCAAGTTTTGTTAACATGAATGCACAGACCTCCATCTCTGGTCTTACTGGAGTCAACAGCTGTTCTGTCTGCTCGGAGGACGTGGCGCCCCAGTAGCTTGATAGCGCTGTCAGGTACGTCAATGTTGGGTCAAGTTTCTGTGAAAATCATGATGCAGTCCAAAATCTTATTTGTGGTTGGTAATCCGCAGCCACAGATCATGCATTTTGTTCGCCAGAGAATGGTCATTGACGAGGAAAATGTTGGTAGAGAGAGCCAATGAGGAATTAGCTTTAGCCTAGCTTTTAGCCTCCTCACTTCCCACGCCTTTGTTTACATTCTTGACGCCGTCAGTGGTTATTTCCGGTCAGCAGAGTGGAGCTGGCAACTCACTGTTTTGGCAATTGCTGGGACTCCACCGATAAAGTTGTCGGAATTGTAGGCACCGATGTTCGAAAGATATGTCTGCTAATTTGTGTTCAGTGAAAATAAAGAAAATTGGCATGGCAATTTTTCCAACTCTCTTCCTTCCCGGGAAAAAAATATAATGCAGTTAAATTAGAAGGAGCTACAGGTCACCAGGAGAGAAAAATATCTCTTAAGTATGAGTGTAAAATGTGTCTTTGAGAACAAGACTGCCCAAAGTTGGGCTCATGAGCCAATGTTGGCCTGACATGCTGACAGGCTGAAATGAAATTGGTGTTTTTGAGGTAAAAATGCTATGATCTCTTATTATTTGTCATAATCTAAACATGGTGGGAAGGGTGACACTTCATACAGGCCATCAGTCAATGAAGAGAATTTGGGATTCTAGTACTGAGGGACGATTGGGGGGAAAAGGGAATTTAAACAGATTATCCAGGCAAAACCATTTTTCTTCTTAAATTATGAACACATGAGAGAAAATAATTTAGTTCAGACTTAGAAAATGGATGACTAGAATTTTTCTATTTCCTCACGTTCCTCTCAGGATGTCTGTGTTGTACCATGTTTGGCAGTACAATAGTTGCTTGCTTTTTTTGGGAGTTAGGGTTCATCAATGTTTAGTTTTGGCCCTTCAAGGGAAAAATATTAAGCACCCCTGTTATAGAAAATACTGATAAATGTTAATAATGCCACTAATCTGCTCATCTGTGCTCTTGTATGTTGTATACTTGTATGTTTTTTGTACTGCTATGTTGTGCTATGTGTGGTATATTTAGCTTTATGTGCTATTGTTGTACTGTGGGAGAGGCCAAAGGAAAATTTACACTGAGTTGGACAATAAAGCTAATCTAATCGAATTGAATCTAATCTAATAATAATACATTTTCCCATGGCAACGTGTGGGACATTCTTTATGTGCAAGGCAGCTATTATTCTTGCTCACTAAAAGAAAGTCATTAGTGTCCAGTTTATTTTTAGCATTAAAACAACTAAAGGATAAAATGTTATGACCATGTAGATCAGGATAAGAGGGCTGTTTGCTGCTGTTTCAGTGCGTCTGTGTGTATATGTGTGCGAGTGGTAACATGATGTACATAGGGACTGATGAGAGAGCTATAATCCTATTTGTGTAGTTAAATGAGTTATTGTTCATGACATGAACTTGCACATGCAGAAAGCACTAATAACCCTCCCCCCTCTCCGGACTCTATCTGAGCGGACAGTGATGCATGTCTGACTGCACCACTGACTTGATGGGACTTGATTTCAAAAATCTCTTTCTGGACCCAGTCCATGTTTCTCCCCCACTGGCTTGCTCTGTGTCGCTCTGACAGTCTGCAGACAGCATAAATCACGTGTGTGAGTGTGATATCTGTGGTCATTCTGGAATCCAGCAGCAGACAGAGGCAGGGTGGAGGGTGAACACCACTCTGTACATGGTGCTACAGAGTAGTGCTATAGTCGTTCACTAGGGGGAGCACTCGATCTGACATGAGCTGCTCGCCTCCTTCACTCAGCTGAACTCAGACACACTGATTTCTCTGGCGCTGATTTTTTTAAGTTCCAAGGTCAAGTGTCTCACAGAAATGAGACAAGTGAAGGAGGCAATTTATGAAGAGCAGAAATCATTAACACTGAATAAAAGTATTTTTTAAAAAAACCTTGATACACAGATTGGCTAACTGTTGGCATGATGATACAGTCTACCAACCTTTATCAGGTATATGAACAAGATCCACAACAGTTCGGCAGTGATGCTGGAGAAATCCACTGTTGGAAAAACAAATATTTAAAGGCAGCTTAACATACAAAATGGGGTAAAATTACCAATCATCAACATTCATCACAAATGGCAATGTTAGTATTTCACCATAAATGCAACAGAAGATGGAGGGTGAATTGTTCACTTTTCAAATATGTATTAAGTGTATGTTACATAGTTACTTTATATCTTTTTCAAAGTTACTTCAATCTTGAAGAATGTAACGAGTCTCAGTCACGGAGAGATGAATAACATAAAATATGTTTGGTTCAAAATGGAGAGCCGCGCTTCCTGAGAGGAGGCTCGATAACAGCCAGTGATCCCAACATTCTGTGCCATGTTCTCTCTCTGACCTGTAGAGCTCTCTACACAGTGAAGGTAGGTAAAACTTAACAAATCAGTCAAAGTTAGAAATATAGCATAACCATAAATTACATCCAAAATGCAGTAAAGACTCTCACACTCTAACCCTAACCCTAACATGATTTAGGTAATTTACATAAATACACTGGAATATTTACATTTACTGAGGAACACACTTGCTGTATCTGCTGCTGCAGCACAGGGTGTGTGATATGTACAATAACTCAAGTTCATAAAACCTTAACCCTAACCCAACCATGCATAGAAAATACAAAATTCAGACCTTACAGAGCTTTACTTGCATAATCGGCCTAGTTTGATTCCTATTGTAGCGCCACCTAGAGGTGAATGACATCACATCTCACAGCAGCGTTGTAACTGATGCTTGATGGCACCACCCGAAATTGTTATCACTTGAAGTGATATGGTGGCATTTTATTAATGGCCACAAGTTGGTGCCACTGGTACCATGCTTTTATATGTTGTGCACATGCTCATAGAGAACTTATGTAAATATATATTCATACTTGCAGTGTGGTGGTATGTACACAATACTAAAATGTGTGTGTGTTTTTTTTTTTTTGTTGTTGTTCAACGGCTCAGTTGTGTATTATTCTTTGATCAATACAAATTAATGCCACAAATGTGTTTTTTTAGCTTATTGCCATATTTGTTAAGCTTAATGTTGCACTGTTGTTCTTCTTAATATTAGCAAGTCAAGATATGATAACATCAGAATCATTTTGATCAGAAATCACCATTCTTCAGTAGACATGCCTACGTCTATCTTTAATGCTCAAACACCCAGGCAGCCGCCAACAGCTAAAAAAAGATATTCTTCTAGAATGTTTAAAACACTTTGACCTGCTAACCCCATGCATATGGTTCGGACTTCCCAGAGCTCCGTAATGAACCTGATTACATCAACATGTTCTGCTGCTGATTGGTCGTGGATGCCTGTAGGTTCTTCCTCTGAGCAAACAGGCAATGGTTGTAACCAAAGTACTTTTATTGTTCATGTTCAATGGATCATATATTTCTCTGAAAAAAGCCACCGTTGCTTCAGTGTCCTCTGTTATGATTGAACCTTTCCTTTTATTGTCTGAACGCCACTGGGCGCATCTGCATGGTCAGTACACAAAATATATGATTACACCTGTCTTTCATGAATTACACCAAGTATAGTATTATATAGAGGTAAAGGTAGTATAGTATGCTTTTTATCAGGGTATGCTTGATAAGCAGCTACAATACTCAGATGAGGGCTAGAATTTTTTTATTTTTATTTTTAACTTTACTGACAGTGATATGTTGTGGTTTCTTTCTTGCGACAAATGTTCTTAATGTAAGTTGCTTTGGAAAAAAAGGGTCTACTGATGCCCGAAATTTAAATGTAACTGGCTCAGATTGGTCATATGTGGACAAGCATCCTTGTATAAGTGTAAAACAAGTACATTTTTAAAAAAAAAAAAAATAAATAACTGTCCCTGATGTTCTGCGGGAGCTCACAATAAAATAAACCACATTTTGACCACAAAAACACATTTCACCCCCCCTTTAAAAAAAAATGAATAAATAAATTCTAGTTTATTCATCCATTCTCGGATGAAGCAAATATAAAACGTCAGAATCAAATGAAGGCACTCAGTCATGACTACAAGCTACAACTGGGGAAAAAACAACAAACATGTTGGAGGTGTTAGAGGGTTTAAGGCAGAGAGAGAAGAAAGTGATTCATTCTTATTTGCGGATGGAGGAGAGGAGAAAAGGTGTGAAGAGGCTTAAGTGTTTTTTTTGTTTTTGTTTTTTTTTCTTTTTAGTGGGAATCAGGTTTCTGGTTTGCAGCTCCACCACTAGGGGTCGTATGAGGTCCGCGGATGTGACGCTCCTGCTTGTCTCTGCTGTCACGCTGCCGTCTGGCTGGGGGGACAGTTATTACCGTTACCTCTACCGGGCGCAATTATAACGCACAGCCTTAAGAGCAGCGCACGAATGGCGAATGATTCACTGCATACATATCACAACATTTGCATGCATTAACCCGGTTCGCCCACCCCTGTCCTGGGGCCTTACACGGGCCCTGCCACCACGTCAACAAGTCCCCCCACTCCGTCTAATTACACACTGGTTCATTACATGATGCGCTTTATATCACAGGTAGGTGGTGGGAGTGGGGGTGGGGGTGATCACAATCTGGCAACTGAGGGGTTAAAGTCATAACAGTCCAGCCTCGACGCTCCTTGTCCCTCTCTTCTTCTTCTTCTTTTTTTTTTTTTTCTTTTTTTACGTCAGATACATTAAAGAGGAGGCCGGTCCGAGCTGATGGGGAGGCAGAGAGACACAGAGGAGCGGTGAGGGAGACATGGGCGGGGCGCGCGTTGAGGGGCAACCCGGCGAGCCAATCAGGAGAGAGCCCCCCGCATGATTTACAGCCGCGGGGGCTGAGAGGGGGAGGCGCGATGCGGGGAAAAAGCAAATAGCTGAGTGAACGGCGTCAGTAGAGAGTGGAGTGGAGGTGACCGCAGTGAGGGAGCAGAGTGCCAGGGAGACGCACAGAGACAGAGCAGGAGACAGGGAAAAGTCCCGCACTTCTTCTCCTGATCAGGGACCATCACAGTGAAAGAAGAAGAAGCAAAGAAAAAAAAAACACATCTTCTTTTTTTTTTTCTTGTATGGATTATAAATTGTTTTTTCCCAACTCCTCTCCAGATTGGTCTCATCACTCCGGCAGCGCAGCGCTTCGTTGGAATGTGCGCTGTGTTCTCCTCCTGAAGAGCAGCACGGCGGAGCCACAAGAGGAGACAGCTCGAGCAGTCATTAAAACTCCTCTCAGAGATCAAAATGCCTCTCTTTTAACTGGACACATTTCTCCGGACGCCTCAAACATTTTTGGAGACTTTTACGCATTTTGGAGACTTTTGCCTCCCGACTAAATGGGTGTTTTAAATTGACATTTTTTTTGTCCAGTAACAGAGGATAATATAATTTATCATCTTTGTTTTTGTTTTGCTTTTTTTATGTTTCAGTTTTTTTTTACCCAAGTGCACTTTTTCCGGCGATGATTGTGCTTTTGATCCTCCTGTGCATCACGGATGGAGTGCTCTGTCAGATACGCTACTCTGTGCCGGAGGAGGCGGACCATGGCACCTTGGTGGGGAATATCGCCGAGGACCTGGGACTGGACCTTACCAAACTGGCCTCCCGCCGCTTCCAGGTGGTGCCCAGTTCTCGGACACCGTACCTGGAGGTGAACCTGGAGAACGGCGTCCTGTTCGTGAACGAAAAAATCGATCGGGAGCAGATTTGCAAGCAGAGCGCCAGCTGCCAGCTCAACATGGAGGTGTTCTTGGAGAACCCGCTGGAGCTGTTTCGGGTCGAAATCGAGGTGGTGGACATTAACGACAATCCCCCCAGCTTCCCGGAGACAGACATCACGGTGGAGATCTCGGAGAGCGCCACTCCGGGCACCCGTTTCCCTCTGGAGAGCGCATTCGACCCGGACGTGGGCTCTAACGCTTTACGCACGTATGATATCACCACGAACAACTACTTTTATCTGGACGTGCAGACCCAAACGGACGGAAACAAGTTCGCGGAGCTGGTCCTGGAGAAGCCGCTTGATCGGGAGCAGCAGGCGGCGCACAGGTACGTGCTGACCGCGGTGGACGGCGGGCAGCCTCCCCGGACAGGCACCGCGCTGCTGGTGGTCAAAGTGCTGGACTCCAACGACAACGTACCGGTGTTTGACCAGCCCGTGTACACGGTGAGCCTCTCGGAGAACGCACCGGTGGGGACGCTGGTCATACAGCTGAACGCCACCGACATGGACGAGGGATTAAACGGGGAGATAGTTTACTCCTTCAGCAACCACATCTCCAGCCGCGTAAAGGACCTGTTCAGCATAGACCCGCGCACCGGACGCGTCGAGGTGCGCGGAGAGGTGGACTTCGAGGAGAGCAGCCTGTATCAGATCTTCGTACAGGCCAAGGATCTGGGGCCAAACGCCGTCCCCGCGCACTGCAAAGTGCTGGTTAAAGTCAACGACCTGAACGACAACGCGCCGGAGATCACCTTCAGCACTGTCACCGAGTCGGTGAGCGAGAAGGCGGCTCCCGGGACCGTCATCGCGCTGCTGAGCGTGACGGACAGGGACGCGGAGGAAAACGGACAGATTCACGTGGAGATCCTCGGTGACGTCCCGTTCAAACTAAAATCCTCCTTCAGGAATTATTTCACCATAGTGACCGACGGGCCGCTGAACCGGGAGCAGCTGGACTCCTACTCCGTGACTGTGGTTGCGCGCGACAAAGGGACGCCCTCGCTCGCCACCAGCAAGTCCATCCGAGTCCAGGTGTCGGATGAGAACGACAACGCGCCCACATTTACGCAGCCCATATACGATGTGTATGTGACGGAGAACAACGTGCCGGGGGCGTACATACACGCCGTGACGGCTCTGGACCCGGACATCGGTCAGAACGCGCTCATCTGCTACTCAATATTAGAGTGTGACATACAGGGCATGTCGGTCAAAACCTACGTGTCCATCAACGAGGAGACGGGCTACCTGTACGCACTCAGGTCCTTTGATTATGAGCAGCTGAAAGATTTCACGTTCATGGTGCAGGCCAAAGACGCGGGCACCCCGGAGCTCTCCTCCAACGCCACGGTCAAAGTCATCATCGTGGATCAGAATGACAATCCCCCCACGGTCCTGGCGCCCATAGGGAAGAACGGCACAGCCAAGGAGCCCCTGCCCCGCTCAGCCGAGCCGGGCTACCTGGTGACGCGCATCGTGGCCATGGATGCTGACGACGGCGAGAACGCACGGCTGTCCTACAGCATCCAGAGGGGCAACGAGAACGGCATGTTCAGGATGGACTGGAGGACGGGCGAGCTGCGGACGGCGAGGCGGGTGTCGGTCAAGCGCGACCCCCACCAGCTGTACGACCTGCTGATCGAGGTGAGAGACCACGGCCAGCCGCCCCTGTCCTCCAGCGCCAGCGTCCTGGTGGTGCTGGTGGACAGCGTGGCTGAGGGCCGTGGAGGTGGGGACCGGGGAGGCGCCGCTAAGGGGAAGGAGGGCACCCTGGACCTGACCCTCATCCTCATCATCGCCCTGGGCTCCGTCTCCTTCATCTTCCTCCTGGTCATGATTGTGCTGGCCGTGCGCTGCCAGAAGGACAAAAAGCTCAACATTTACACGTGTCTGACCAGCGAGTGCTGCCTGGGCTGCAGCTCCTGCTGCTCTCGGCAGGCCCGGGCCCGCAAGAAAAAGCTCAGCAAGTCGGATATCATGCTGGTGCAAAGCGCTGGCAACGTCAGCGGGGCCGGCACGGCTCAGGTCCCCGTGGAGGAGTCAGGGAGCTTCGGCTCCCACCACCAAAACCAGAACTATTGCTACCAGGTATGTCTGACTCCAGAGTCTGCCAAAACCGACCTCATGTTCCTAAAGCCGTGTAGTCCATCTAGGAGCACAGACACCGATCACAACCCGTGCGGGGCCATAGTGACAGGGTACACAGACCAGCAGCCTGACATCATATCAAATGGCAGCATTTTATCAAACGAGGTAAGAGTCCCTCTCATACCTACGGCTTAACCCCCCCTGTTCAGAGACCCCCAGCATGTCTACTACCCCCCCCCCTGCAAACAGGACACATGAAGCCTGCCTCCCCGTCCAGTTTAAATCCATTAACACGTGACACATTCAAATCAAAACACCTTTCATTCAGGGGCCATTTCCATCTTCTTTTCTTTCTTTCTTTTTTTTTTTTTGGTTTTATATTAAACCTCACCTTAGTGTCAGGCCAATCTGCCGCAGCATCATCTGAATGATTTCAGGGAAGGCGTCCAAGTAAAACAATGATCACACTGCTGCGGCTGACACGTTATCTGTGGCAGCCCGGACAGAACAGAGACTGCATGTTTATGTTGCAGTCCTCAAAATGAAAGAAAAGGAAAAAATAATCTTAATTCGAGAAGTGTAGGCACAACATGTACGGTGGGCAACAGAGGCTGCTGGTTGCTGTGAATGTCCGTGTGTGTGTGTGTGTGTGTGTGTGTGTGTGTGTGTGTGTGTGTGTGTGTGTGTGTGTGTGAGAGAGAGAGAGAGAGAGAGAGAGAGAGAGAGAGAGAGAGAGAGAGAGAGACCCTGTCCCTGGGGAGAGGTGCATTCGCATTAAGCAAACTGGTCACAAAGTTGCTGAGTCGCACTAGAACACAAATGCATGTCTTGGCTGTGCCAGACTGAATAGGTGCTCTACTTCATCTTGCGCCTTGGCAACATAAACAAAATACCCCTCCCAACACACACACACACACACACAAACACACACACCCTCCTCGTGGGAAAGCTCACCTCCTCAAACACACACACACACACACACACACACACACACACACACACACACACACTCCTCACCACACGTGTGATGGCTGGACACACACAGCTCAGGTTGGTGAACATCCACATTGGAACTGTGTGGGTTGCATCCTTTTCTTGCCCAGTAGTGCCGATGTTTTTCCTGTGCTCATCTAGCTGCTCAAGCAACACACACACACACACACACACACACACACACACACACACACACACCAAAACTAAAATAAACTACCCCTTCTCTTTCAGACCAAACACCAGCGAGCTGAACTCAGCTACCTGGTTGACAGGCCGAGACGTGTCAACAGGTAAATATGGAAGGAGCTCGTGGCTGCAGCCTCTCTTGCTGCCTACTCTGTCATAAACCTCTTATCTGTCCACGGCCTCCACATTACTGTGATGATGCTCTCCATGATGAGATGGGATCAGGGAAGATTAGAAAGAGGCTGTAATAATAATAATAATAATAATAATAATAATAATAATAATAATAATAATAATAATAACAATAATAATAATAATAATGGTAAAAATCACAACTGCTCTTATATGAAAAAAATGCCAAATGCATAAAAAAAAGCTGAGGCCTTGATTTCGTTCCCTCTGTGGTTGCAGCTCGGCGTTCCAGGAGGCGGATCTGGTCAGCTCTAAAGACAGCGGCCACGGAGACAGCGAGCAGGGAGACAGCGACCACGACGCCACCAACCGAGGCCACTCCTCTGGTAAGAGCTGGCTTCACTTTCACTGTACGAGCTGCTTTATTCTCTGCGACTTTGTATTTGATTTCTTTTAAGCGGCGTGCTCAGAGGGCAAATCAATGGCCCCGCGGCTTCCGTAGGACTGGAGCAGGGCGCTGCTGATTAGCATGTGGTTACTATGCCGTGCGTGTGCCGGAGCAGATCGCCCGGCCGACTCCTCCAGCTCATTGTGTAGGTTGGGGAGGAAGAAAAAAAGAAAAAAAAAAATGAGAGCTCATTTTAATAAGGGCTACCATCACACACAGCTGGAGTCAGCATCGCCAGAGACATTCCAGCGTGTCAGACAATCAGCTTTTATGCTGATGCGGCTGTACTTGGGAGACGTTCTGATCTCTCTCTGGTGACATGTGTCTTGTGACTTCCTGCCGGCCCTGAAATAAAATTATGAAAATGCTTGGGGTTGCTGGTAACACAGTGAAAACGCTCTCTCCGAGAGCTGCCTCCGAGCACTCCCCTACTTCTTATTGGAACGCGACTCGTGAGATTTGTGTTGTTGTCTTTTCGGACACATGGTGATTCGGAAGAAGCGAACCCCCCCCCATCGCCACTGTTGTCTGTAAATATGTGGCGGTGTTAATGACGAGCCCGCTCCCTGTGAGCTCAGTCACTTGGTGCTGGAGACCATTCAGTGAGACGCGATGGGCTTTTTAATGAGGCCTCACTCACACTGGAGTGCTGGGAAGCGGACCAAATAGGTTGCGGCCGCGGCAGACAACACGGCCGATTCATCCGTTCATTAAATTAATTAACTCTCGCTCGGCGCTCCCTCCCGTACTTCTCCCTTTCCTCCCTGACCACATTCTTCCACACCCATTCTCTCTCTCTCTCTCGCTCTCTTTTTTCCTTTCCCTTTTCTTATCTTACTTTCCTAAAGGAACCCATCTGAGCTCACACAATGGGGCCCCACTGAGTTATGAATGCTGGTTTTATGTCTTCATTCAGTGGCGAGCTCTCTTTGGACAGAGCCTGTCATCGTGTCTGGTTGCTCGCAGCGGGCCCCCCCTTGCCGTGCCAAATGGAGCTTGCCTGCCACTTCCACTGTCTCTCCAGCTATGCTTAGATGGGTTACAAAGACCTTCCGTAAACAGAAGCCCTTCAAGCTGAACCCCCACAGCCCCTGTTTTGGCTCTAATAAGCTCAGATTTAGAGCTCTGGGGCTGCTACCCATGGCTTTTTTAAAAAAAAAATTATTATTTTTTTTCACCACAGCAGAGCATTTTCACATTCAAATCGGGACTGAGCCAGCCAGCCAGCCACTTCATGTGGATGGACCTGTCCTATTTCAAGTGCATTAGTGTGCCATTTGAATGCTGCTCGCCAGAGTTCAGATTCTGTTGAAAGCAGCCACACTGTTTCACACAAGTCGGTAGGATTTCAATGCCATACTTCTCGGAGTCTAAACGCTCTTTCTCTCGCTCGCCACTTAACAAAATGCGTGACAGCATACGGATGTGGGATGCCATCCAACGAGCGGCTCCACGAGAGGCTTCGCTAAACAAAACTAATGTGATGGAAGAAAACGTAAAATGGCTGCGCAGCGAAAGGTCACCCGCGGGCCGGCCTTCACCGTGTGTGTGTTCCACAGCGTGACGTGAACCTGTTCTGTAACACGCAGCCCACGTGAAACGCCTTTAAAAGCTCGACTTAAACAGAAGGCCGCTGTACAGGAGCAGGTGGTAAATATCAGTTGCCTTTAAACGATTTTCCATTTCAAGTTCTGTTTGCCGGTGGATCAGTCAAGCGCATCGTGATTGCGACACAGTGTGATTCATGCCCGGCTGATGAATCGAACCCTGAAATCGGATTATGAATCTGAGCAGGCGATTGATTCCGGCTTCCCACGTGGACAGTGTCCGACAATCTGAGCTGCAGACGCATCTCGGTCGTGTCAGTTTCTCACGCCGCGCCGTGTGTGGAGCTGTGATGCAGTGGTGGCCCCTGCAAAAACTTCACTCCTGACTTTGAGTACCCTTGGCGCGGCAAATTGGATACAGTTACTTTGTTGCAGAGTTATCAATCAGCTTAGTGCCTTTAAACAGATTATTTGCTGTGCATTAAGTCTTTGTTTGATTAGGATAATTGATAGCGTGGCTTAGTGTCCCGCGATTCTGCTCCCACAATGCCGAGGGAGGAACACACAGGCTTTGCTCTGTGTGTGCTAATTGAGTTTGTCAGCGGCGGCCACACTCGAAACACGCCCGTGTTTAATAAATGCTAATGTTAAATAAACACGTGTCCATGTCATCCATCACAATGGCGCGTTAGCCTCTTCTGTTGCGTTTGACAGGGAGCTTCGTTTCTGCTGCTGGCTGCGTCGCCGTGCCAACTATTTCTGCTCCAGGCTGTGCGTTTTTTGTTGTTCCCCCCCGATCCAAACCGCCCAGTGTTTCCTCAAGGATGCGCTCCAGAAAGAGACCAGAAATCACATGTAATGGTGAAACAACAGAATATATACATCTTACCAAGCCACAGCTTATTTTATTTATTTATTTTTATAAATTCGGACTAGATTGTTGTAGATGTATGTAAATATTAGATTCAACATTATAGTACTAAAACTGTTACTACTACTGTGACCGCCACTACAGTGCTACTGAATAGTACTGTATTCAATAACACCTTTTAATGACCATTATTAATAAATGTCAAACTTAAAGTAAGCCAAATTTTAGTAAAAAAGTGCTTATTTGACTGTTAACAAACAATGACGTGCTTAATAAACCACATTTTAAGCAATAGTTTATTGTGAAGTTGCAGCTGATCTTTATAACACTTTGTAAATGCTTTATGAATACTGAGTAGTTCATCCATAAACATTATCTGTGTAACGATATTCACAAGCCTTTACAACTGCCCTTAATGAGTATTGTATAAAGTATTTCCAGGGCTCCAGGATGCAATTATTTAGGTTGCACAGCCCAAAATGTGTGAAGTGCAATGCAATAGTTTCATTGGTCACACCAGTGCAGGTCAGATTTAAAAAGAATGTTAAAACCTTTTTTTAATAAAAACAACTAGTCGTGTAGAGAGGTGCCTCTGAATAGATATTAAGCCGACAGTGGGATTTTATAAATCTTGGTGCACACATGCATTCTACAGTGCATGTCTTTGTGTGTGCGTGCATGCCTGAGACATCGCATCCTTAACCATAGTTAAACATGGAAAACATTAATCTGATCCTTTATTCATGTTTACAGTCATTAACATGAACTATGAAGAAACTAAGTTGAAATCTATGACTGGATGCACTTCATGTGATGGTGCTCGTAAATAAAAAGGTGAGTGGCGGAACAAAACGCAGATCGTTAATGAAGTAGGAATTAAAATAACACAATACGAAAACAAGTCAAATTTCCGCATTTCAAGTGTGACTCATTAAGCAGAGCTATGAGTGGCTGTGTGAGCCATAATTTATTCTGTGCCTCTCACGTACGTTTATTGTAATTTTATACAAATCTACTTTCGCTCTTGTATTCATATATTTTTCCCTAAAGTACCATCATTCACTTCAGCAGTTTTCGTGTAGTGTTTCATTTACACGCATTTTCACTTTTTGTGTCATATTTCATATATAGAAGTTTAATATGTAGCCCTGTAGTCTCACTGTTTACGTTCCTACCTATGTATGGAGGAGAAGGATGAATAACATATGAGAGGATAGTGGAAACACACGTCACGTCAGTTATTGAGCTGCAATGTGATTGGCTATGAAGCTGGAAGAGTTTCTTGTCCAGAGACCATCCTGCATTTATAATTGAATTATTAGTGACAAATTACACAACACTGCAGGCATCACATGGGTGCATGTTAGTCAATTTAATGTTGCAGCTGGTCCAAGTGGAGCACATTTTTAACTCTGCGCATGGCAGTGCTTCACATGACATTCAGCTTTCCTGTGTTTCATACAGTGTATAAAATATTGGCATTCAGTACAAGTGCTAAGTACAAGTAGCTTATTATTGAACTGTTTAAGCAACATAGCTCAAAATTGCACTTTCTGTCAGAGTCTGACTGATTTTGGTACCGATGCCAAAATTGCTATTAGGGAGTAACGACATTCAATATTCTTTTATAGTTTATATACACGCACTATAAACACAAACACACAGATTTCTGATGAAATGTGGCAATCATAGGTATATAATGGAGGCAGGATATTTGACATTTTATCAATAAACTTTACTGTCCAAAAATGAGATCAGTGCACTGAAACAATAAACCTCACTGGGAATCAAGCATCGATTAAAAGAAGTTTTCATTCAGCACGGCAACATATGTGCCGATATGATGTATCTATCAGGGGCCATGATCAGTCTCTGATATCAGCCCACTGAGATAGACAGTCTCTACTAACAAAATGTTTCATTAAATGAGAAGCAGACATCACAGAATCTTCACAAAGCAGAAACTGATGATTCAAATAACTAACCAGTTATGCAAACTGTCATAGGTTTATTTTCTGAGCGCTGTTTTCAACCATTTTTTGATCCTAGCTAGCCCCCACGAGGACTTCATCATAAATGTTTGTGCCACTTTCAGCGGCTGGGTTTTTTTTGTTGCTCTCTGAGTTAAAGGTCATTCTGTACATTCTGTGATGGCCACATTTCCTTGCCAATTAAATCACATTGCTCCTCTTCTGCTGCTGGACCTTTTTAGGACCACTTCTCTTCTCTTCCTTGATGGTCCCCTCAGGGACCCAGCTTCCAGTCCTGATACATGTGTAAAGTACATATTATCAATATAGCCAATGTCACGCACTTGGAGGAGATTAAGTCGAGGCGCTTATCCAGTTTTTTATCCATCCCTCCGCCCCCCCCCCCAACTCAACTCCACTCCCATCTTTCCCCGCTGCCATGATGAATTCCTTCTTACGCCTGCAGTTCACGTTATCACCGTGGTAACAGCTCGCTGATCAGTAATTCATTTTTCAGACCTCTGCATACCAATTACCAAATGAAGGTTATTATCGAGACTTTTACGTTTGCCCTGTGCGAGCGGCGTGCAGAATGATAAGATGAGGCATCAGAAGTAACGAGGGTCAGCGCTCTTCAAGATCGCATTACCCTCCCCTCCCGCTGTCTGCACGCTGGCCTCTCTGCTTGTTTTTGGCTTAGTGCAAGACATGTTGACACAGTTCTTTTTCATCCTGCGTTGAAGAGGAGGACAGATACTGTACTCTGCAGCTGGGCCAGGCCCACTGTTTGCTCTGAGGAAATGTGTTGGTGAGCAACGCGGTGGAGAGATAAGGGCATTACCCACAACCTTTATTCACACTTTAAGCGCGGCTCAGTCCGCGTTTGTGTGTGTGTTCGTGCAAAGGGTTCAGTTTTATAGCAGCATTTTTGTTTCCCTCTGATTCATGGAGACTGCCTAATGTGCCATCTAATGTTGCCAAAATAACAGGGAATATCAATATGTCTTGATCTGGCTTTGTGGCTGAAATTACTCACCCTGTCCCTCTGTCTCCCTCTGAGGATGTATATATACGAGTGTGTGCTTGAGTCTTATCTCGCTGACAGACTCTAAATGCCCCATTTCCTGTTCCCATTTTGAGAATTAACACAGCATCCATTTTGTAATCTGTGCCCTCCTTCCACTTTATTTTTATTTATTTATTTTTTTTTGCTCGGCACAGTGCAGCGCTCCCTGCATGTCCAAGGTGCAGTGATACAGTATGTCAGCAACCAGCATGCATTGTGGCTGCTCCCCCTGTCAAGTGGTACAGTGAGTTGTTTCCTCCTGTGTAAGAGGCCGTATTAAAACATAATGTGATGGTGTATTTATGGCTTGTTGGTTAATATTTAATAAGAAACCCTCTCGTTAGGAGACTGGGCACTTTTCCAAGCTGCTAGTGATGGCAAGCCAAATTAATCCGCTTTGTAACAAAGCAAATTCCCCCTTTGCTGACCGCTACAGACACACAACAAAATGCACGCACACACACACGCACGCACGCACACACACACACACGCACGCTCACACTCTACTTACTGGGACAGCAGCAGTCTTAGCCTAATCAGTCTGTATTCAGAGGGATTAGCAGCAGATAGCCCTCGCTGGACAGTTCAGATTGTAGCCCCAAACAGCGACTCAGACACACATACAAAACAAGCGGATTTAGGTTTCAAAATGCATGCATACACAGGATCTAGGCCCGACTGCGAAAAACATATGGGGCAATGAAAACACAATTTGGCTTAAGGCTTGCACTCGGCCTAAATAGCTGCACTGAACAGCTAACGGCCCTGCTAACTGTTCTGCTTTGCTCCCTGACAAAAGGTGATTTTTGCACCAGGTCATTACGCTGTCATTACAAAGCCTCACAAATGATTACTCCACATGAAAGCAAACATGCTCAAACTGGTTTTCAGCTGTACCTGTGACCAGCCTTTCACAGAGGACAAAAGGTTTAGTAAACGGGGTGAGAGTGAGGGCCCAGGACAGAGGCAGGCTGGGTAATCCAATACCATTGAGTTTGTGGTTCACTTAATCTAATGCCCAAGCTAAAGAGAGCACAGCAATTTGCTGGCAATGGCTTTAAAGACTGCACCCACCTCCCTATAACACACGCACACATACACACACACACACACACACACACACACACACATTTCACCAGTCAACTCTTTTTTTTAATACGTGCATGTAGCTTACATGTAAATGACATCATCCAATGACCTTTGACGCTTTGCATCTGATTTATATATTTGAGGTCATAGTGTTGGACAACAGGCAGTTTGTCTGGCAAGCCAAACACTGTGTATTTTCTTGACAACTGAACATTTTAGCAATCAGTTAAGATGTACATGTTGGGAAATTAAACGAACAGAAACTGACGGGTGAATAAACAAATATGTCTGAACGCATTCATTAAAAAGTTTTACAGCTTGATGGCTTCAGTATATTTAAAATCCTGGCTTTGCTCCTGTGTCTGTAGGGAATATTTTCTCTTCATAAGATCTATATTCTATCTATATTCTATTTCTTGTTTGTTTTCTAATGCCCTCATCTTTATCAGCGTTGAGAACAGGGACAGGCACAAACATTTTGACGTGGCTTCGCCCCTGAAACGGCATTAATTATCTTGCATTGTTACGTTAATTTAGTGTGAAGACTTCAGAGGTGCTGACAACTGTGAGCCAGATTAACCTTTGGACTCACTCTAGATAGATAGACTGCTGTAACTTTTGTAAAACTGGATCCTTCAGTCAGCCAGTCACTCCATTATTCAACAAAAATTTCAGCTTCTTAAATCTAAGTGCAAGAAACCTGCCCGCTTTAAATGCAAATTAACTTATGTCAGTTGTAATTTGTTTGATTGCAGCAATCTGCTAGCGTTCGGTTTGAAGATTCTGCCACTTCAAAAAACACCCAAGGAACAAAAGAAACTGCTGCACAGCATCTCACCCATTGGCTGAAGTTATTCTTCTTTAAAGGTCTTAAATGCTGAATGAGTCTTTCAGATGTAGTTTTAATATAAGTTGCATTTACAAACATGTAATGCTTTGCCAAACTGTTATTTTCACTTTGGAAACGGTTTTAAAATAGAGTATCAATAGAGTAGAATATCAGTGCCACAACATAAAAATGCTCCTTTACAAGTAAAATTCCTGAGCTCAAAATTTCATGTACTCTCAAAAATATGTGCAGTACCTTGAATAGTAAGAGTGAAAGGACTGTATAATGCCCTTTGTTCCAGTTGAAAATGGAATCAAATGGAAATACAAACAAAGTACAAGTATGTCCCATCTGTATTTTAGCAAAGCACTTGAGAAAATACTTTATTTTTCTTCTATCTACAAAACGTCTTTCCCGAAAAAAGCTCTTCAGAGTTTTTGCTTTTGTCTGCCTTCACCATTCTCTGTGCTAGTGTCAGAGCCTCTGTGTGTCTTGTCGGTGTGGCTATGTCTGCCACCTAGACATAAAGTGATGGCCTTGAACATTTCCCCTGTGAAATGGAGTGCATTACAAGCATAATGTATGTAGTGCCAGTGGTCTGAGGTGCCTTGCAGGGAACTGGTCCCACAAGTCTGTTTTTGATTGACACTCTTTTTTTTTTTGGTCTTGCATAAGAGCCTGGATATCTTGAACTCTGAATATAATGTGTAGGTACTGTACATTCACTGTGTGCCTTCCTAATAACCAATCTCACTCATACTTTAAACCATCATGAATACATGATAAGTTTATAGTTAGTTAACTTTAAGTAATAGTTATTTGACTTTAAAGTATATAATACTTTGTAAATGGTTGATAAAGATTGTGTAGTTATTCTGTAAACAGATGTTTATAAAGCTTTATACTTCCTTAACCCTATAAAACCTGAGGCGGCCCTCGACAGGCTGCAGGAGATTGTTGTTTACAAGATCCGGCTTAATCCAGTATGATGTACAAAATAGTGATTAACTCGCAGAGGAATTCAAATCAATCTAAAACAATAACCTTTATAGCTGAGCATCCTTACATATTGTTTTTTTTTGCAGCAGTAAGTTTAGCTTTTGTCTTCCAGTGCATCATGTTGTACACGCGTGACGACAACAGTGTGTTACATGACACGCAGCGGTGCCGGTGGGTGATGGAAGCAGGGGGAGCAGAGAAACGGGCTGGTAGTTGTCAGTCTCAGCGGCTGAGAGGAACAGTCGGAGTGGGTCGTTTTGATTTGAGCGCATTCTGTAGTTTTGTGAGCATGTTGAGCATTTGAAGACTCTCCTAGAAATAACACCACAGTAAGCAGAAATACCAGTGTAGGCACTTGGGAAATGTTTCTATTGTTGATGAGACCACCAAAACACGTTTTTTTTACTCATGAAAGTGAACAAATCTCAAAAGCTAAAATGTGTACCTACATCAAATGCTCTGACGAGTGTTAGGAACCTTTTAGATGTATTCATGTTTATTGACTTACATAATATAATTTTTTAGCTTAGGTTGTACAGATTTCAGCTTTCTGTTGCGCAGTTCAAAGGGTTCAATGCGTGGGCCATACAGCATTTGATTGTTGGTCAACAGCGAAACAGTGGAGGGCTGGGATATGGATTGTAAGGGAAAATGTGCAATGTAGAAGTAATCAGCAGCTGTGGTTGTTAAATAAATGTAGTGGAGTAAAAACTATGAAGAAGCAGTGTATGAAAGTAGTCAGGTGAATGCCTCAACACTGGGTAGATACTGCACATTATTAAATCCTATTTTTCCACAGACTTTACAAAGCAGAACCAAGACTCCCATGAGTCTTTTTTTCCTCAGTTCTTTTTGTGTGTGTGTGTGTGTGTGTGTGTGTGTGTGTGTGTTAGCAGCCGGGTTTCTCTATCCATTGTGCAGTTGGCTTTGATCTTAATGATGGCGAAACAGAAAGCCCCGACATGGAGAATCAAAGCATAGGTTGCATAAATACATATTGTAAAAGTCTTGGGTAAATGCGTCGGACGGAGTTATTTGTGTTTGAATATGCTCAGGTATCGTGTTTCCAGCGCTAAAGACTTAAACGCCTTTCTCATGTACTTCTCCTCCCTCCCTATGCTTCTGTCATGCACAGGGGCCGATCTGTTCTCTAACTGCACGGAGGAGTGCAAGGCCCTGGGCCATTCTGATCGCTGCTGGATGCCCAGCTTCGTGCCCTCCGACGGGCGCCAGGGCCCAGACTACCGCAGCAACCTCCACGTGCCCGGCATGGACTCAGTACCGGACACAGAGGTATTTGAAAGCCCCGAGCAAACGGCTAATCAGTCATTCTCCACCTTTGGCAAAGAGACGCCTCTCAGTCCCCAACACCTCCACCACCACCACCACCACCTTCTCAAACATCATCACCTCAGCCATCACCAGGGCTCCCTAGAGAGGAAAGAGTTGGAAGCATTTCTGCCTAGCTCCAGAGCACCTTATAAACCAGCCTATTTAAGTGAGTATTGTGGCCGTCCTGCTCTCTGATCTGCTGATCGAATTAGATGAAGAAAAAAAAAAAGAAAAGAAAAGACATCTGAAATTAAATTTTCTCCCTGGACTGGCTGGCGGAAGGAAGTGTGAAATTCAGGTCTGACCTCTGTTCTGCCGGCGCTCTTGTCAGAGTGTTTAACTAACTCTTCCCTCTTTCTCAAGCATCTCCATTATCTCCGACTGTGAAGAGTGTGTGCTCATACACGCACACGCATACACAAACACCCACCCACTCATGTACACACACACACACACACACACACACACACACACACACACACACACACACAAACCTCCAGCAGTAATTGGCCTATGGGCCTTTCCAAATTACACACGCCAAAAGCAATTGTGATCTATAATGTTGCTCTGGTGTGGGTGGAGATGTTAGTATTAAGGTTCTGTCACATTATGGAAAAAATTGCTGATGTAATATAAGAGACACTGAAAATGGCTGTTTTCAACCCGTGGAGAAGGAAAATAGCAGGCCGTGTGCTTGACAGCTCATTCTCATTCGGTGGATGTCACTGCGTTGGAGCGCGGATATATATAAAAAAAAAATAAAATACTTTTTTGATAATTGAGGAGAGAAAAAAATGGGAAAAAGGCACATTTCCCAAGGAATTACTGTTTCTAAACTCTCATTCAAGGGCCACAAAGAGATACATCCTCAATCACTGCAATTTGGTGATAATGCTTAATTATAATTTTGTCAAGCAGTGCCTGAAGAGGCCCCCTCTCTCATCATCCGACACAGCTAGCTGGAATTATCAAACTGTCAGAGCACCGCTGCTTCCTTAGTGCCGTCATTTAAAACCACAGCATGCTGTTAGGAACAGCAGGATTTTTTTTTCTTCCATTTAATTAATGTTTTATTCATTTGCTGTTTTTTTTTTTAACATTCTGGATCAAAAAGCTATATCGAAGCAACCAATTGCTCACATTATAATTTCTTCATAAAAGACTGTCCTCTAGCACACTGTGGCGTTCTCACAGAGAATAATCATCAGGTTCGCTCCGAGATTTTATTAACGCTTTCATGCAAGAATAATTCGGTCAAAAAGTCATCAGTTTTTAATGTTCATTTTTACTCTTAAACAAGTGAAAAATCATGCAAATAGGTATTTACCTGTTTTTCTGAAGGAGTTCTGTGAAGGTACAGTGCAGTCATTGATAAATACTAATATTCTCAGTAAACCAGAGAGCCAAAAACGAAAATTTCCAACTAAATAAGATGCTAGAAATACTTTTATTGAGATTATATATGTATATATTTTTATTTTAGCTGTGACTCAATATGCAGTAGATCTGTTTACTTCAGTGGGTGTTATGCAACAAATATGCTCAGCCTCTTAAGTCTATATTTAGATAGAATCTAAAGACTATTTTATGTTGCTGCCTAATTGAAGTATTAAATAAATATTTTGAATTAGACAGACACAAAGTAAGGCAAAATCTCAAGTGGAAGAGTACTTTGGTGCATGGCAGCCGCTGGAGTGGACAGGTGTATTTTCAGTCGCAAAAAAAAAAAAAAAAAAAAAACCTCAAGAAAGAATTTATTAAGTATTTCAAACATCTTACCTAGTTATTGCTTTCATGTCTGTTATTTCTGAGAATAAGAGGATTTAACAGTTAATCCAGTGGTAGTGTTTTCCCTCTGCCATTTTGCATCTATAATGCCGTCTATGACAAAGACATACAGGATTATAATCAACTTGAAAGGCTCTGTGGGTTCGTCACTTGGTGGTCGGAACACAGCACTCCGCTTTAAACGTTAAAAAAAATGTCTTCCAAATATCTGTCCATCGTCCAGGGTTAGCTGGGATTACAGCAATAATGCTATTTATGCAGAGCAAAGAACAAGCGTTTAAAACAGTGAAAACAATGAAATTTAGTCAAGTTTTACAGTTCGGATATGAGGTGATGTTACTTAATTAGAACCGTATCTCGAAATCATCTCAGTCAGTTTAAGAGAGGAGAACGTGTAAACTAATGCAATCATGAAAAGTGCCGTCACAAGGCGGCTGTGAACAGTTTTATAAAAACAGAACATTCACTTGACAACATACGAAGTGTAAGGCTGCAGTGTACGGTGAGGAATCATCAAATAGAAAAAATAAACATGGAATAATTCAATAACAGGCTGTGAAATGATAGGTAACACTTTATAATGGCATCACTATTAAATGGTACATCTGTAGTTAATTACATTTTAGTGAAGTCATTTGACTGTTAACAATAAAAAGCTTCATTTTTAAACTGTAAAGGTTTATGAACATTACAAAAAAACAATTGCTGAATAAGGTTCCAAGGCAGTGAGGATTAAAGGGGCTTGCTGCAAGGTTTAAAAAGCATTTTGTTGTTTGGTAACAGTTGAATAACTTAAAGCTAAAAATAATTTCAAATATATATTTATAAAAAATATGAAAACATTGGAGTTCCGTGCAGCTGCAGTTATCATTATTATTATTATTAGATCATTTATTTATTCTTTCACGTTGCCATTTCAAATTTGAATAACAAATCTGTTTTTGAAAATGTGAATCATGTCGACCTCGTAAACTTGGCATGCAACCAAACATCAAGCAGCAACCACGACAAAGGTTTTAAATTATTATCATTTCTGTGTTTTCCACTTTACGCCTGTCAGCCTTTGGCGTGAAGCACCCTGTGTTTGCTGCGCTGCTTCTATTAGTTACCATGGATGTGCTTATTATGTGCTCGTGATGCAGCACTCGAAAGCGGAGGGCTCCTGATATCACTGCGGTTCCCACGAACACCGCCACTCATTCCTCTCGCAAAGTAGATCACTGTGGCCCTTATGCTAATGAGCATGGGGGCGGCAGCGAGGAGGTGGAAATTGGCAAAGAGGGAACAACAGTCAGAGAGAGAGAGAGAGAGAGGGCTGGGTGGGGAAGAGGAAAGACGAGAGGCAAAGAGGAGTGGAGTGGAGGAAGGGATAGGGAGATGGCACCGAGAGGCTGGAGCTCGCTAATCTGATCAAATGAGCCAGTGATACACAGAGGCTCTTTTGTCCCAGGGGGTGCAGGCCTGGGCCCGAGGTCAGGTCAGGGTGTGGTGCAGAGGGAGGGGGGGGGGGCTGATGGCTAGAGCCCCCTGATTATAGTCATCACACTCAGACGTGGAGGCAGGAGACAGAGACGGGGAGGGGGCTGGATGAGAGGTTAGACTCTAGCCTTCCTCTTTTGTTTGTTGCCCTAAATAAATTGGCCGTGTAACATTCACCAGCCCACCCCTCCAACGCTCTCTCACACACACACACACACACACACACACACACACACACACACACACACACATACACACACACACACACCATCATATTATCCATGAGCCATTTCACAACAGTGAATTGAAATGGCCCAGCTGAGTTGTGAGACTTCCTACCCCTCGTTGTGCATGTGAACCCTGCAGTTCTGTGTGAATGAGGCCATTTACACACTGTTTTTTTTTTCTTCTCTTTCCTCGTCATCTCTCTCACCCAAACTTGACACCCCCTCACCCCGCTCCGCCATGCTTAAACAGACACACACAACTAACCAGACTTTTTTCTTTTTGTTTTTTTTTTCTCACTCTGCTTCTTGCAGCGAGGAAAGGGCTTTGCTAGCTCCTTTCGCGTGGACATTCCGGAGACCGCGTGACTTTGCACAATCCCTCCTCGATGACCAAGGCTATAAAAAAAAAAAGCATCAAGTTTTCAACTTTTATTTCCCTCCCTGCCCTCGTCCCTCCTCACCCAACAAAAGAATAAAAAATGAAAACACACTTGACTACACACAGAATAAGGATGACCCCCCCCCCCACTTTTGGGAACTAGGAGTTCCATCCTTTCTGGAAATCTTGGAGCACTGCCGGGCTTTGGAGGCACCCCACACTCGGGAGTAGGAGTGGACACGGGGGAGGGGGTTAGGACGGATGGGTGCAGGCAGGTAGAGGGATAGCCTTACAAAAAGGACTCCATTGTCTCAGCAGGACTGAGAAACTAACAGAGGAGGAGGAAGGACACTGATGACGGAGAGAGATAAAACTGGACACAGATCTCTCTGTCCTTTTCCAATCTGTGTGTGCCTGTTTACAGCACTGATGTATACGTCTTTAAGGAAAATAAAACCAGACGAGGACTATTATGTGTATTGAAAGACGAAATCGGAAAAACTAGAGCCACCGAGAGAAACCGCCACTGAGCCCTTTAGGCGTTTGTACTCGCTGAGAGGCGCCAAAATTGTACAGGAGAATCTTTGTGCATTTCAAAATGCAATACCACTGTTTTAGATTTTTCTATTCTGTTCGTGTGGTCAGGTGTCTATTACGATCTTGCGATCTACTTCAAACTTTGTAAGAAAAGATTGTGGGCAGAATATTTTTTTATTATTGTTTTTTTCTTTTGTTATTCTTTTCACTTTCGGCTCTTTTTTCGCTTTGAGTTTGGTTTGTTCACCTTATCGTGGGCTCGGTTTGGCCCACATTTTCCTGATTCTGAGACATCAAGTAGTTTCTATCATGTGTGAGAAGTGTTTACTGTACTCTTTTAAAAAGTTTCAAGCTGAATATAAAACTCTATATATAAATCTATCTATCTACTTGTTCTGAAGGAGTGCTTTTTGTTTGCTGGGTTCCACATTCTGATTCAGAGGTTTGACTCTCGTTTAAGTGCCCCTGAAAAAGACTTTTTGTTTTTCCCAGCGGGGAGACGTACAGAGAGACAGAACAGCCTTAGCGGATGTAAAACTCAAGTTCTCATTATTTGACATTATCTCATTTTTTATTTTTTTTTTTCCACTTTTGGATATTGATAGAGATCATGTCTATAAATAAAAAGGAGGTAACAATTTAGATTGAAATCCATGGTAATTCTGTGTCATTGTAACCAAAACTTTAAGGATCCATTCATGAAGAAACAGAGCAAAAAAAAAAAAAACGTGGCCAAATGCTAAAGGTGTTGTACACAGTGCAGTGGGATCCAGTATACATGCATTACTTTCTCACACAAACACACCAATATGCCAACAATAAACTGAAAAATGGTGAAAACGGAGGTCTTGTGTGCGTTTGTTCTGATGGATATCTTAAAGGGTCGGACTGAAGGTGAGATGATTAAAGGTATTCTCCACAGCTGAGGCGTTATCAGTTGATGAGAAGCTGTGTTTGATTTAGTTTTTTATGACAGTGTCCCTCAGGTCGCATTCAATTATTATTCTTTTTTTTTTTTCCAGTTTCCAAAAAATCGTTCTTAGAAACGGGTGAAACATCATCACACAAGTTGCTTGCAGTGGGAGAAAGTCAGTGCGTTTACTGTCAGTACACTTTTGACATACTTGTGCATTTACTTTGGTCCTTCCTACATTCATTTGCAGGTTCCAATTTGTGTATATATATATATATATATATATATATATATATATATATATATATATATATATATATATATATATATATATATATATATATATATATATATATACATAAAAGTGCACAGGCTCATACATTTCCATGCATTGTGATTGTTTATGGCAGTTCTAGTGGTTTGGGATGTGTGCAGTCATATTCATGTGTAGGTTGTGCATTCTATATTCTGCAAAGAGGAGTGCAAAATCTGAAAGTATGACTTATATTGAAATATCAACATGTAAGCAGTATCAGCATCGTGCCTGGCTGATGTTGTTGCCCTGTGCAGATTGTGTTTATGTCCTTGTTTCTCCTTGATGTTTGGGCCCCTGCTGTGGTTGAGTAGGCCACATGGTTAAATGGTTATTTGTATGGTTTAAGTGTGTTTATTGTTAACATATCCAACTGTCTTGGGCTGTCAATCTGAGTCGGCACTGGATGCTACACTATGCTGCTCTGCTGTCTGACTTCCTGTCTGGCTCGATCTGCTCTGTGCAGATTGACGCAGCTGCTATCAAGTGTAGAGTGAAAAAAAACAAAAAACACGAGAATTGTTCGGCACGGCTGCGATCAGCTCAGGCGACCATAGCGTGGCTGTATTGGGGCTGTGATGGGCCTGGTGGATTGGGGGGGGGTGTCAGTGTATGGAACTCTAAAATGCTTTACAGAACCTGGATCAGTTGTATTTAAAGCACAATCAGGCAGAGCCAAAGTGACCACACCATCAGAAGATCAATACATCAACCTTATTTCCCCCCAAGAGATAGAAGAGTAAATTCATATAACATACAGAATTTGATCAGTGAAGAACACAAAGAGTCCAATCAGCACAAGGTAGCCTGGAGGAGGCGCACTCCTCAGGTCAGTTCTGCTGTAATCACATATCTCTCTAATGTAACAAATTTACAACACTTAGCCTTTTATGTGGTCCTGGATAAGCCTGATGTTGCCTCTTCCGCGAGTTAAAAGGACCTTTGTGATGATCTGCGGGGGAGGGATGTCAGCTTGTGAGTCCGTATATTCTCATCTCTGAGGAATAAAAAAGCCTGCGGAAGCCTCAGGATGACAGTGTATATAAGGAGACGAACAGCGTTTCAAAGCCACAGTGAAACATGGTGCTGGAAGATTAAAGTCAGGGGCTGATTTGCTTCCTCTGGACTTTGACACCTGCACAGAATTGACTCCACTCTGACCGAGGAGAAGCACCACTCCACTCTTCAGAGACATGCTCCACCCTCTGATTTGATCTTTGCGGAGAAGGATTAAAAGGGCAGCAGGATAATGAGCCCAAACACACCTCAGAACTTTGACACAACTACTGAAGACCAAAGAAGACTAAGGAGTCCTGACTGTCACGACCTTTCATCCACGGTCCACTGACCTCAACCCCTTAGAGTGCTGCAGGGAACATACTTTTGTAGGCTTACCCAAAAGTTAGCACAGCACTGGTTCCTTTGGGTTTTTTAAATAGATTTTTGATTACTGCAGGATATAAGCTCTGTGGCAAACACAAGTCCATGATATTTATACGTTTTCATAAGGATGATACACATGAAAACCACTGTCATGACTTTTTAAAATGCAATTACCAGAGGTAAAAGGCTAACTTTTGGCTTCAAACCAACTACATCTATAGTTGCACAACTTCAACGCCACCGCCACTAAACTCTACTCTACACACTTTATTATAAATTGATCTGCAAATTATCAAGTTGGCAAGATTTGTTTGCAACTGAAGTCCGTCTGTATTTATTCAACTCTTAGTAACCACAAGACAAATAAATGTTTTAAAATTCACATGTGGGGTATTAACCGCAGAATTTATGTCACAGGTCAAAACGTTAAAATCTCCTAAGCTTGTGTTAGCCACAGAATGTATTTCAGACAGGAAGCCTAAGAACACATTGACTTTGAGACGAGGGAACCAGAAGTGTAAAAACTGCTAGCTTATTTCTGTGTTTTGGGACTCATCCCTGCAGCATTCTACTCAACATTTATGGGTTCACTTGAAGACCGAGAAAGACAGAGATTCTGTGACATCGCAAGACGCTGAGAGGAACATTGTCAGATCATGCTGGGCTAACACGCAGGTGTTACACAAACTGCTCAAGTGCATGCTGTCATTAAAGCAAAAGGGGGACAAACCAAACACTAAGATGTTCTATAATTCATGAACATTTTCAACCAAACTGTTAAATTGATATCATCATCGGTTATATTAATATATAATACTGTGGTATTACATTGAAAACAGATGCAAAATACTGCCTTGTCTAGTGGTCTCAGACTTTTAGACCCTGCTGAACTTGCCCATAACTGAAGAGCTGTACACTTCCATTAACGGCTGATGACGATGGAATGTGTACTGTTTGGTAGATACGAGGTCGATTATGCGCATAATCAGTTTTGGTGCGTCTCCACTGGGAGAAGCTCTGGTTCTTTGATGATTTCATTAGATGTTTTTAACCAGACGACACACGACTAGTTTGACAGGCTCAGATTTTCGTTGCTGTAGACCTTTTTTACAAACTGATATCTTATTTGGAGCTTTCCGGTCGGCCAGCAAGTTTATGAGCCAGTGGGCTTACCATGTAGGCAGCATCATTGTCTCCGTCAGCGCCACCAGAGCTGAGTGATTAAAGCATTTTAACGGCTTAATCTGATCACAAAATGAACACTTGTTATGACTTTCCCAAAACATGTTGTAATGGGCGAACATGACCTTAATACACTCAGTATTTTGAATTACAAACAAAAAGATCATCTGCATCGTCCTTCACTGTCTCCTCTGTCATGTCAACACACACTAGGTAATCCACTCATTCATTTTTACTACAGCCATGTAGATTTTTATTTATTTATTTATTTATTTATTTTATCTGTCTGAAGTAGATGTTTCGCCTGTAATCCGAGGTAGATTATGGTATCTACAGATGGTGACGGACCAATAATGCAGCAGAGTTAAGATGCAAATACTAAATTATCTGTAGTCCTGCCTAATCTTCTAGTACATGTTGAATATTCATCAACGCCAACTGAAGCCTTTGTTGATGCACACTATAAATATTACAGGCAAACAGGGAGGAGGGGTAAATAGCACCAATGAAATATTCCAGTCTGTCTTTTTCTGGCTTCAGAAGCCCATTCTGATGTTAAATATAGGATGACAAATAGCGAGGAGCGGCAGTGTGAACCGGCAGCCTGGGCCCCTTTGTTGCCGTGTAATGAGGGCAAAGCTGTCGGAGCAGCGGCGCTTAGATTGAGGACAAAAGTTGAACAGAGAATAAGTGCGGTATAATCATATCTATTTTCTTGTTAAATGAAAGCTATTATGTTTGACCTCCACTTGACGCTAATCTCTGTCACAAACCAAAAAGTTTTAATTTCCTCGTGCGTTTGTGCACGCCAGGCTCCAAATGAGAAAAACCAATAGAGTATAATGAAAGATAAATTAAGAACAAAAAAAAAGAGAGACAATTCCCCAAACAAACGGGAGAGATTTGAGGAGAGGGGGATGGTGAAATAGAGAGAGCGTATTCTCTCTGTCTATTTCCGGTGAGTTAGGGGGTGGTGGTAATTGCAATAGTGAGTTTCAAAGTCACTCACTTCACAAAGGCAAAGCGGATTATAGGAGGCTGAACTTTTTTTCGTGTCAGAGCTCTCGCCTTTTGCGGATGCCGTCCGTCGGACAGAAAAGAAAGTCATGACGCTAAATGGGCGCTGGAACCGCCGGCAAGTATGGACGGCCTGCGTGAAGGTTGAATAAGGTTCTCTTCAGATGTGGGTGAATGAGTGACGGGCCATGAACAAATCTCAGCAGGAAACTAAGGCGAACTGTGCTATGCTGTTAATCTGGGTATTTTTTTTAAAGGCACTGAAAACATTTTTCTCCGCCTTTGCCTCATTTCAAGTGTTGGGGTCCTACATGATCACGGGAGCAGTTTTGGTTGTTATACGACACATTTTAGGGTGGACTGTGCCTCGGGAGGTAGGGTGGTTGTTCACTAATCACAGGGTCAGTGATTTAACCCCAGGACCCTGCATTCTACATGTCAACATGTCCTTGGGCAGACACCGAACGAGAAATAGCTCCCGGTGTGTGTGTGTGTGTGAGAATGGGTATTGTTTCTAATTATGTTTACTGCTTCTGATAAGCAGGTGGCTGGTTTCTATGAGTGAGTACCAAAGAGGTTTGTTGGGCCTTGGCGGAGGTATGCGCTCTACTGAGTGCCATTCTAATTGAGTAGATATTATGTATATTAAACAATCTGCCTCTACTGACAAACTTTAATCTCCAAATGTTAAACCCTAGTTCTTCTAGTCCTACTTCTACACGCGACAGCCACTTACCAATTCACTGCTTATGATTTGAAATCAAACTTATATTCATGCGCGGGAGTTTCCAGATTTGTGGCCGAACTCTTCTGTTGTGTTCTTCTGCAATTCTGTTTGAAGGCCAAGAAAGGCAATCAGCTTATCATGGAAGAGAAGGGAACTTTCAACCATCTACGTGGTATAACACCAGAATGGCCTCTGTTAAGGAGAAGTAGAAGGTTAAGCATGTGTGTGTGATGGAGACGGTGGGAGCTGAGTCTAAGAGCATCTTGCTGGAGACACAGATAAGTGGAGAAAGGATAAGAATGAAACAGGGGATAAGTTAGAGGAATCAAGAAAAAGCTTGGTGTTGCTGTCTTTAGCTAGTGTGGTCGGACATCCGCTGCCTTCAGGTGGTCACCGCTCCAAGAAGGCCAAAGGAAACATCTGCCAGCTGAAGCATATTGAATATGAGATGAAAACCATTTCCATCCGAACTGTTTCTAATTCAAATGAACTGAGACACAACAAAGACAGTTTCAGAGATCATTCAGCAGCGGTGGAAATCAAACCTTTATGACTGAGTGCTAATGATGTCCACTCATGGCTTTGAAGCCTTTTTGTCATCTTTATTGTTCCACAAGAATAAATAATTAATAACAATCAGTGTATTGATGTGGTTAAAAACAATGGCTTTAATGTGCGTTGCTGTCTTTCATATGTATGGAGGCCTGTTCTTGCCTCTGTTTGAGTCGCCATTGATATGTATTGACTGATGAGAAAAAAAAAAAAAAAAGTAAAGCTGTTTTTTTTTGTGTGTTTAACTGATGAATAAATTCATTAGTTGAATTCCATTATTATAGGCAGTCCAGGAAACATTTTACAACAAGGTACACAAAAATGTGAGTAGTTGCTAAAGAGTGAGTGCAAGGAGTGAATCAGGAAACACTTTGTAGTAAAAATGAATTATTAATGAGTAGTAGATAATGATGAGATACTGGAGAACAGACTGGGAGGTACTACATTAATGAATCATTCATTTCTGACATGACATAAAGCGGTGATGACTCATTGCTGAATCATTATTTGCTGTTTTTTGTGTACCTTCAAGTGAAGTGAGGCATATTACTGAGTTGTTATCCAATAGACTCCTTAAATACTTGTTACTTAATCATTAGTTACTCTTTTCGTCTCACTTTGAGCGAAGGGGAACGTCACTCTGAGTAGTTACCCAGTAGACTCATTAAATACTAATTACTGAATTACTAGGTCTTTCTTCTCACACAATTAGTTCTTTAATACTGTAATAACACACCAGAGACAGTAGAGCTGTCATTCTATTCACACCACATATACATTCATATTCACATCCAAGTCATATAGTGTAGCATTAATGATGCTGATGCTTTAACAATAAATGTCAGCTGCTGACCTTGCTTTAAACCCGCCGCCATTTGCTTGAAGCGCTGCTCAGGGTCGGCTCGCCTCCCACACTGGATCGACCGCCGTGCTGCCACTGATTTGGACTGTCTCCCTCCTCCTCCTCCTCCACCTCCTCCTCCACCTCCTCCTGTGCTCTCCCCAGAAAAAAAAAATCAGATTTTAGTCTTTTCTGTATCAACATATGTGTTTAACAAAATACGCTCCTGCTATAAAATTACATTTGTGGGTATATAAAGAATGTATTCCCTTACAGTGGTTAATATATGTGGGTGGAAACCTTGTAAGTAACAATATCATGCTCTGAGTGGGAGCTAGTGATATTCATGTCAATAACACATCTTTATTACTAACGCATTTATTGGGCTCCTATTGCCAGAACTGTTGCATAAAAGCAACGTCTTTATCTCAGACTACCAAAAACTCTCTTGATCTTCCAAAAGGGTCCTAGTGAGTGGTAGGAACAAAATTAAGGCCTCACATTCACGCCCTTCAGGCTAAGAGGAGGTGCGCTTGCCCAGGAGTTTCGGCTGCTGTCTGATAATTCACCGTCCAGCGATGACATGCTGGAGGATGGGGACTGTCCAGAGGGATTCCTTTCACGAAGGATCAGGGACCCCCTTTGTTCTCTGTGTGACTTTTCCTGCCATTCATACGATTTCCAACCACGATAACCTCCATCATGTGTGTATGACAAGCCTCTCCTTCCAAGCCAGTGAAATCTCCAAGTGTTCACCGTATACCATCATCGAGGCCTTGAGGATTTTCTGACCAAGTTTGATGAGGGTCTTGTCAACCGGCAAAGAGGAGTTAGTCAAAGTACTGAAACTCTAATTTCCTGTGACTGTGTAGCATAGAAAAAAACAAAAAAAACCCTTAATTTACTGATCTATATATTTCCAGCTATGTCATTGTTAATCATTTTCTTCATGTCTGAAACCTTTTTAACACCACACACACACACACACACACACACACACACACACACACACACACACACACACAATCACTCAATCAGAGAATTTACTCTGAGGTGACCACAGCAGTTGTAGCCTGTGGCACTGATACTATCTGTGGATCATTCCCACCTCTCCTCCCCCTCCCCCCGAAAACAAACACACACCTCTGCACACTCTCCCTGCTGACCCTGCATGTTCCCTGCTGCCCCGACTTGCCCTGGTCTGGACAGGCTCCAGTCGACGTGCCCTCCGGGGGAAGAATGTAGGAGGGCAGCGGGTGGGGGTGGGGTGGAGGGGGGTTGCGGAGTCACCCAGGATGGAGGCTGCTTAGTGTCACAGTGATCACACACACACATCTATAAACACACATCAGTGATAAGAGCCGACATGTCTAAATGGTGTTGTCCAGGCGGGCCCTGCTGTAGACGCTCATGTGGCCCGAGGCGAGTGGCAGCGACAGCACACAGATTGCGTTCACTTCACAGGCAGCAGTTTGTTTGCTGTTCTTCTTTGATGCTGGAGTTGAGTTCAGTTTCAATTGAGTTAGTTTCCTCTGGGATTCAGAAGGGTTCATTTTTATATTTAGTTTCATTTAGATAAGACTCTTAGATAAGAGAGGATGTATGCTCACAGATCAACTACAGTGAGAAGCGTTCCTTCCTTTTTTGATGTAACATTATTTTTGCATTTGAACGTTAATAGTCCAATCTGTAAAATAGTTGAGTCCAATTCCAGACTTGTCCAGTAATTACACTTTCTGGGCCGGCCCGACCTAACAACACAACGTGTCAGTATTTAATGACTTGGGACTGAGATTCAAAATCAGATATCTTGCAAAATGGACCTGTAATGACTTCACTATAAATATTGTTTAGATTTTTAAAAGATTTTTTTTTCAAGCATCAAGTGAGAAATTGTGGTGAAATAGGTAGGGTGTGCAGAAGAAGAATAAATATGTTGATAAAAAGTGTAAATATAAACAGAAATAATAAATAAGCATTTTATCATTACATTCAACTTATTTTGTTTTCTTTCTATTTGCATTTAGATTATGGTCTTATTTTGTATACATGTTGATTCAGCAACCGACAGATGTATCCCTTTTTTAGTTACTTAAATCTGAAACTTGCATGGAAATGACATTACAGCAGTGTTAAAAAATAAAAATATAATCTTAAACAAACAGGCTGAATATGTATTTAACATGTAACACAAGTTATGATGTATATCATCCATCATGCCTGTCAGTACCTTCTCTGTTTTCTGTGAGCTTTTATCTTTTCACCTCCAAAAGTTGATAGTGGTTTAGTTGTTGCGACTGTGTACACTCAGGAGGACACAGACATCCGTGTCAACAAAAGAAGAAAAACACTGGATTTACAGTCGAAAAAGCGCACAGGGGACATAAACACAAGTGTTAATTCTGCACAAATGGGCCTGTGGATGTACAGATGACGTGGAGCCTCACTGTCACTGCTGGTTCAGACAGGTGCTGATTCAACTTCATGGTCCTTAGACTTGTATTTGAATCAGGAGAGACTCATAATTTTGTGAGAGAACTTGTAGATTTATTGCCATGTGCACAAAGGGAATGAGAAAAGTGTTTGGCGGTTAGAGGTGATGAAGGTGAGCGTAGAATAGGAGACCCCCCCCCGATGAAGTCTAGACACTGGCGGTGGCGATGGAGGAAAAAGATCCTGGAGTTCTGTCGACACGGGGAGTTGATTCTGGTAAGCAGAACCTAGCCGCTGGATGAAGAGCTGGTGCTGCTGTTAGATGTTAAATGGTTTGATGATTTTACTTTTACTTTACTTCTTTTTTACACTTTAGACATCACTCATCAGTGACATATTTGAAATATTTAATATATATGGGGTTAACACTAAATTATGGCCTAACTTGCTGAAGGTGGAATTAAAGAAGGCAAAGGGACTAAGGAGGTTATCAGTTTGTCTGTAAGAGAGTTGTTTGAATAAATTGAACCAAGTGGTATTTTAAATAACCGCTTACCTACTTAATATATTCATACTGGCAAACAAGGCAGAGTAGTGCTGATACTGACATGAGATTACTTATGGAACATGATCCACATGACTAGGATAGTGGATTTGAACAGTACACAGATATGGGAAATGTAAGACCACAAAGCATGGGCGCTGTAAGCAGACAGGAATAACTGTCATCAGACAGTCGGAGCAGCGGCAGATAGGCAGAGGAGACAACAGAGACGAGCTCAGATTGAACTTCAGACGGAAACCCAGCCGAGATCTTTTATTTCTGAGACGGTTCACACTGAGCCAGGCCAGCAGCCTGTTCTTCGTTATTTAAACTGAACACATCCATGGAAGAAGTGTTCTCCATCCACTGACAGTGGTCAGGGAAAATGAAGAGAGAGGGAGGACAGGGGAATCAAATCATTTTCCACAGCTGACCGACCGGGTTGAGATCGTTCACTTTTTGTACCCACATTTCAGCACTTTCATTACAAGACAGAGGCAAAGCTGAATATTTTACATACACAACTGATTCCAGAGTGATAAGCTCAGTCTTAATGGAATCTGAATATGAAGTCGCTGACCCTGGGGAAATAGCACCGGTCACTTTCATTTGCTAATGGTGGGGTGGGGGGGGGTATATTCTTTTCTTTGGTGAGGCAAGGGGGGTAATTTCCCTCACTTTTTGAAACTTGTTTTACAATTTGCACTTTGAAAAGTTTAAATCACTTTCTCTTAACCGTGTCTTCTCACTGTCCAGCTGTCACGACCCGGCAGCAAATGAAGATTACAACAAAACCGAGCCTCTGTAGAAATTGTTCTACAGGGGATGGGCTTAACCCGCTTTATTAAAAGCTTGTCAGTAAAGCTACTGTTCAATTGAAAGCTGTCCGAAGCACTGCTATTCTGCATTGTGCATTCTACTAATTCATCATCATTCATCATTCATTTTTAACAATATGATAGATATTTGATGATAGAGGTTGACAATGTCGTTTCAGTGGATTAAATGCAATGCTGGAGTAAGGATGTGTTCATTCTCATATAAAGACCCTTACATGCAAAAAATATAAAAGCTGCAATTTGTAGGTCTTTAAAAAACACATTTTTGTCTTGTTTATAGTTGTTTATAAGTCTGGATCCTTAGTGAGAGTTAAGTGCTTGTTAACTTGGAGGGCAGGAGGATTCACTCAGCCTCTTCTCGCTCCCATTATGTCATTAACAGCGGCCTGGTCAGCGGCCCTGTGCTTCACTGTAGTTACTCCTCCAGCATCACTTCTTGAAGCGCCCCTCTAATGCAGCAGTAATAAAGAGTGGGAAAAGTCCGAGTCAGGGGGTTGGATGGCTCATTCTCTGGCCCTATCTTCTAAAGACTGTGGTTGCATCCTAAATCAACGTACGTAAATGACATATCGTACATTACCTGAGGGACGTATTTATGTCACTGATGTTATGTGAGTTACGTCGCATGCAATTTATGCTGCGCAAGTAAGGCTGACTGATGTGTATGGCGGTAAGATTTGGATCCAGGCAACAGGTTGGTACATTTAAATTCCCGCATTGTAGTCAGTCATTGACATTGTCTGATTTTCATATAAAAACACAAATATTTGATTTATTCTTTTTATTTTGTGGCATATATTGTTACATTGTTTCTTTGTCTTTTTATAAACCTTTTATTCCTCCACAACATCATTGTTTGGGTGTCCCTAAATAGTAAATGGATGATTCTAGGTGCTATATCGTAGGCAACTTGGCTCGTTTCACTTGCCTATGTTATAGCACCTAGAATTTACCATGACCTGGATAACTGAGAAAGCCAAGTAATCTGTGTCGTATTGGAAGTCATATTTGAGTTAGGGCTTGTTTAATACTTAACTGAAAAATCCTGCATACTGAATCTGATCCTATTTATCACAGCTGTGGTGCTGGATGTGGTGGACAATAAAACATGATTCGAAATGCTGTGAGTAGGAGGGAAAGTGTTCCAAACAACATAACAGTGCTAGATATAAAAGTAAAAAACAAACAAAACTGAATGCAAAAACTTTTCTTTTGCAGAGCAGAATCAGTTAATCTCATTTTGCCCTGGATGAACAACAAGGCCTGACCGTGTTGATCCTCAGCACTGATCCTGTGAGAGGACCTTTGTAACACAGGCCGGCTCAAACTTTAAATGTGTAAAATAAAATATGCCTGTGGTTCTCTTACTCATCTATTAATTTTTCCCTTTGCAGAATCACTGTACATCCTGCACTGATGCAGTACATTGATGAAGCTTTACTGTTTTTGTTGTGACTGAATTAACTCAAAGCATTAGGCTCAGTAAATACTCTCCATTTGTAAGGCAGTTGTATCCATTGCTGCGTCAATTACTTCATCAGAAAGCAAAAGCCAAATGTTGTGAAGGTTGGATGTGGATCACAGCTGTCCCTGCTCACACCTGGCAGTGTTTCTGGCTTAGCTCAAATGTCTAATGATGTTAGGTCACAGAGACACCGCAGAACGTGTTCAGTTGTTAAGACAAAACACAAAAAAACAAGTCAACAAGTGGCAAATTTTCGACTCGATCTGAGCTGCTCCTGGTTCCCTGCCAAACCTGCTATTTTCCCGCTGGCAGACATCGAGGCATCTGCAATAAGCAAATGTTGAGCCAAAATTAACAAGCACTGAGGATGTTTGACCCTCTTTTAATGTGTTTTTAGGAGCTTTTCAAGCGTAATATCCACCCACAGTCTTTAAACAAGAGAAACAACACAGTTCTGCAGTGGCCCTTTTAACCATGAAGTCCTAGGCGGCCTGTTTACAGACCTCTGAACTCCCACATGGCCGACTTGTTCAGCAGTTTGAATAGCTCCACTGTTGTGCTTATGGGTAGCTATTTGCACCAGCTGCAGAAACAGTTGATTGATCAGAGCTGTGCAGACAGGATTAATTGTGGATGTCACAAAGGTGCCAGAAGTACGTGGCCTGAGGGGTTACTGGCCCCCAGCACTTACTGCATCCTGTTTCAAGGATTTCTGTCCCCTCTGTCCAAACAAAATGGGTAGAGTGTTTGAATATGTATATTTAATATTTATACGCACAATATTCTGTTTGAGCTGTTAATCGAGCTCGCTGAACCAACCGTAACTAATATGACTAACACACGTACCAGACCTACACCTACATTACCTAAGTAAGTGACGTAACTTCACTATGTTAGCGGATGAAATGAACTCACTGTTGACTTCTTGTTTCACACTGGACATGAACAATGGTCTCCTGAGTGATAGTTCTGAGTGAAATCTACACTTGTGCATGCCAAAAAGTTCTAAAAATATGATATGTAAAACTACAGATGTGGTGATCATGTACTGACCAATAATCAAAACAACTTATTTGCAGGGATGCCCATTAGCTCAGTGAGAAGAGCAGGCGTCCCATGTACAAAACATGTCACCCCCCGGCAAAGGGTTAGCAAAGCCAAGGCCCCCCAAAAATAATAACAAACAAACAAATTCAGAAGTAAAAAATAAATGTAATGAAATCACAAGGGACAGTGTGAGCTTACCTAAGATTTGACGGCACTGCTGCCTGACTGTGTGACTGTCGGGCAGTCACACAGTCAGTGAAGCAAGTTCCACTCCTAGTGAAGCAACTTTTAATGTGCCCTGTCGGCACAGCCAGAACCTATAGGGTCCTTCACTCCAAGTCCCAGAAGACCAATCGACTCTGTCTGTACGACACAGCAAGAAGGCCCGGCTAACATTAGAACTGCCGCAGCAACTTCCTCAGCTAGCACGCATGGTAGCAGCTCAACTATGGACCGGTACCTCATCTTTAACTTTCCATTGAACTTTACTACTAAGTATCATTAAAATAACATATTTGTTTCCGATTGTATCTTTCAGTCATAGTATATTGCCAGTGGACAGACAGCAATTGTTTTTGGGAATTGGAACACATCCAGTGTCAGATTTATTATTCTGGATTTATTTAACAAAGTCGTCAAAAAACAAACAAACAAACAAACAAAAAAACACTGCACTCCATGGCTGCATCACAAAGCTGTTGAAAGGGATACGACCAGGCCTCGAAGGGACTGCACAACACGCAGCTTCTTTCAAAAGTGTATCATGTAAAATAGAAGTGCCCGCTGGTGGGGTTTGAAAGGTGTTCCGGTGGGAACAGGTTGAATCTCACTCTCTGAGAAAAGGAGTCAGTGCAATCATCTAATCATATAGTAGTGTAAAACATGACATTTCTAGCTTTTTACACACACACACACACACACACACACACACACACACACACACACACACACACACACACACACACACACACACACACAGAGGTAGAGTGTTTAACAAGGACCAGATCAAACAGCGGTGCTGGCTGAGAGCATGTCGATCTCTGAGAGAGCAGCCGAGGAACATTTTGATGTTCATTTAGTTGATGAGCTCTGAGCTCCTCTTCACTTGCACAAATCAAAGCCTTAATCTTCATTACTGATTCATATCTTATCGCAAATCATCTTTTTTCTTTTTTAAGCCCCATAAAAGCAGATCAGCCATCACTGCCAGAGAGTCTGTCTGTAGTTAAAACTGTTACTGGTGTGTATGAGGGAGTTACAGTGTGGGGGGGGGATTGGTCATTCCTGTAAGAGTTACTTTTCTCCTCCTACACAAGATTGTGGCAGAGCTGCCCTTCTCCCTCTCCCTGAGGATTTCAGTAAAGTAAAATGACAGACTGTATATGAAATAAAAACTGCATTGGCAAAGTGAGGCATTTGAACTGGTTAACTTTTCAATAATCGTTGAAATATAAGAAGTAAAAATTTCATTCATTTGATTTGTGCAGGTGTTACTTTTATTAAATCCATGTTTGACTACGCTATGAAATACCACATTAAATTGACCAGTATGAATCAGAACATTAGCACTTTTAATTAAAATTAAATTAAAAAGATAATTACAGTTTTAGCAACAACAGTGAGAGACCAGAGGTGGAAATGGTCACGTTCTGCTAGGGGGAACCACTTGGGTTTATAAAGAAATACTACTACTGTATTTAATACTATGCTACTGATTATTTCCCCTGACCTGGGTTAGGGTGAACAAAAATGGCATTTAGAATCGGTAATATTGGTAATAATAATGGTATTTTTCATTCATGGACTCCTATATGGAAGTCCTGAGGGCCAAGTGAAGATCTTTTCTTTTTTCCTCTCTAGCGATCCTTTCTGATAGCGTCCAGAGCAGAGAATGACATCACACTCCCGCTGTGTGTTTCTCATCTGAGCGTCTCAATTCTCTGTAGCTGGCCCAGCTGTGCGCTTGTTTGCCCTCCCCCAGCTGTCGTCAACACAGCAGTGTGGTAAGAAAACTCTCAAACCTGAACAGAACCCTAAGATATGGTTCTAAGTGAGGAATAACAGTAGCAACAGCATCCTGAGTCATGTTCAGATACCACTTTCTTTCTTTCTTTCTTTCTTTCTTTCTTTCTTTCTTTCTTTCTTTCTTTCTTTCTTTCTTTCTTCAGTTTTCACATCTGTTTTGGTCTGAGATACTGGTGCACCTGTGATATCCGGTGGCAGTGAATACAGTATGATTACCCAACTTGATGCAAATGCGATACAAAATCACTGCGGTGCTTTGTTAAGTTGCTGGACTGAATATAATCTATTGCCCAGTTTGTGACGTTTTACATATAATGCAGTAAAACAATTTACTGAGGTGTAATGGTTCGGAAATATTCAGCGCCAGGTGACTGACAGAGATCGATGATGCTTTCTGTCCTCATCACGCTTTAAGTCGAGTATCAGCTCGAGATTGGGCCACTGATTCTTTATACTTAGGTTTATGCGTGCACATTTTCACACAAAGGTCCCCTCACAAAACCTAGATTGATTCACTTCAGAGGAAACTATTATAGAAAGAACAATTGACGTGTCAGTCCCCGAGGAGCGCTTCATCCATCACTGTTCGATGGCCTTATTAGTACTTCACTGCAAAGGAAATCCTAATTCACCCCTGGGGTAAAGAGGCTGCCACTAACTGCTTTGTTTCATACTGAAACTGCTATCAATACTTTCCTCATTCGCTCAGTCACTCATGCAGGACACAAACACAGGAAGCGCTCCTTCACACACACACACACACACATGCAAACAGATGCTCACACACACATACCTGAGTAGAGACAATTGCGAGCCATCTGCAAGCGCTCTGCGAACTGGTGGAAAAAGGTAATCAACAGCTTGTCTGACTGCTCATTACTTCTTCATTATGGAGTGGAAACAAACACAAAACACCTGAGCTCAGAGGCAGCTCTCCTCATCACTGCTGTCTCACACACACACGCGCACACACACACACACACACACACACACACACACACACACACACACACACACACACACACACACACACACACACACACACACACAGACACACACAGTCAGTATTTCACTGTCATACAGATGAAGAGGGGCTGACAGACAGCTATTAAGGCTCAGTCCCTCTCTGTAAAAAGGCAGCAAACAACCTGTTCCTGTTAAAGTGTACTCACTACGCCAAACTGGCACCAGCAGCATCAACGGCGTGCTCCTCAACCACCCACCTACTGCTGCTCAGTCTTTGGACAAGATGTCAGCTCCTAATAAGCAATGAATGAGTGAATGCCGTTATAAAATCACATTTGGGGGTCTCAAAACACAGATAAAAATTTCAACTGCCATCTTGTAAGCAATATTAAATAGCAGAGAGGAAACCGTCAAGTCGAGAGAACTTGAGACTTGAGACTCTGCCTCTGATTGGTTGGATTTGTTGGTTGTGTTCTCTGTTCTCAAACTGTTAACTACACCAAGCTCCTTTAATGTCTGAGCTGTAGTTATCCATGACAAATATCGTACCATGGACCATATATAGTGATGATATCCTACGGTACAGTTTTTGGTAACCTTAACCCACTGAATAGTGATTCCATGCAGCAGGGCTGCATTCACACTTTCCCTTGCTAACAATTCCGTTGTGTGATGGTGAACCAGCCTGTTCTCACTCCAGATCTATCAATTACATCATTCCTGCTTGGTGGCCCTATGCTTCAGAATCTGGGTCTGGCTGGATGGGACTTTACCTCGGGAGATCAGGGTTCACGTCATGTTTGTCATCACGAGACGTGAGAAATGTCGCATAATGTAACTTGTGTTAAAAGATTGAATGTAGTTATTCCAATTCAGTGTGGTCTTTTCTTAAACCTAACCTAAGTTTTAGAGCCAAACCATAACTGTGACATGTGAATAACAGTCCAAAAGTCATATTCATTCATATGAACTGTATTACATACAAAATATTACTTACTATCACTCAACCGCTGGACCTTTATTTTGAAATTCTAACAAGCTGTTGAAAATGATTTATTATTGCTAATTTGACTGCCCTTCACATGCAAAAAAGATGCAAGAGGGGTAAATGGAGTTTCATAGCATCATAACGATGATGGCGTAACTTCATTGAAAAACCTCTGAAAAATTTCAGCAATATGAAATTAGTTTCAACTTAATAACCTGATTGGTCAACTACACATTTAGAGCGTGCTCAAATGAGCATTACAGCACACCTTGTTCATCACTTGAAATATTATTCTGCCATATTCATGGCAACATTGAACCTGCCAGAGCTGTTATACACAGGTTCTACACATGAAAAAGAAATCACAGATCACAGTGGGTCTGTTTTAACTATGACCTCCTGTTTGGCTATTCATAACAACGGAACATTTATAGAATAGCAATGAACTTTGCAGAAGCTCAGATCAAACTTATATGAAAGTGATTCATCAGATGAAAACTATAATATGAGGGAATTCTGCATGAACGTTTCTAAAAACGTGCACATCATTCCAGATGTTTTCAACGATGTTCAAACCAGGATTACTCGAGGTAACTGTGCGGTCATCAGGTCACCGCAGCTACCTCCTCCTTGGTTATTGAACATTTGTGCCTGAGTCCCATCATATACATTTTCATAAGAGCCATCAGTGAAGTGAGTTTGACAGCAACGTTTGTGTTGAGTCAGTACACTTTACTGCACACTAGCTGTAACCTAATGTCAGCAAGCAACAGCACACACTGAGGGTGTGTGTGTGTGTATGTGTGTGTGTGAGAATTTAAATCAGTAAACCTTTCCCCCCTCTCCTCTCTGCAACGTTGTCAATGAAGTGTATTTCCCGTCGAGCTCCATCAAAATGGAGTTCAGCTACGCGGGTCACTGTTGGAGTCAGGTTGATTACAAAAGTGAACATCAACTTAATTGTGATAGTTTACAAGTAATCCCGGAGCCTTCCTCCTGTAAACAGACGCAGAAGGTCTGGCTCGAATCCAAACTATGTAGCCGGTTCCAAGCAGTTGAGCAGCAACACTTCCAACACCCAGCAACCCCTTGGAAACGTTTGGATCACGCAGAAACTGTTCAGCCTTGATGTTGCAGGATGCTCCTCAGCTGTGCCAATGAGTGGGTTGCACAGTGCTACTAGCTAGCGTAATAGATGTGAAGTTAGCGGAAATAGTAGCTAAATCTGTCCATTGCAAACATTCTTCTAAGTAGCTCACAAGGCTGAGCTCAGTAGTTTTGTGTTTATATGTAAGGTATTTCTTCAGTTTGAGAAATCGCATGAACATCAGCTCAAGATCGACTCAACAGGGTCTAGAAATCTTCTCTGTTGCTAGGTTGTTACTAAGGGCCGGTCTACTTGCTGGAGAAGTAAACTGAGATTCATTACATGTGGGAGGCTACTGATGTAACTGGTTTCCAGTTATTATTATATAGTGCTTCATTATGATTACAATTATGAGTGCTCCTTGGTGCAAGGCCAATAATATATATAGTCCCATTTTCAATTTGGTAACAAGTGTATAATCGCAGTATTGCATACTGACCCTACACAACAGTGTGTTGTGCCCTGCCTGGCCTAACGTGTCGCAAATGATGTTACAGCTTGTGTGATAAATATCTTGTGTCATACCCATCCAGCTCTGAAAGGGCTTTTAGTGTGTCACTCCATGGCTCTCAGCCCGAAGCCCATGGGCTCTTACTCTTACTCTTACAAAAATTGTCTAAAACATCTTGCAAATATTTCCTGTTTTTTCCAAAAAGGTCAGTAATTTCCTCAGACGTCTGGTCATTGTATTTCTTGTCAAATGTTACTCGAACAGTAAATAGAGCATTTGTTGGCAACCGTTTTCGGTGGCTGATTAATCCATATTTGGTGCCCCAGTGAGTATTCGGGGCAGCAGCATGGTGTATGTGGGACTGAGTCAAAATAAACTACAGTGCGTGTGTTCACGCTAACGAAGGAACATGTCGCCCAGTATAGCGGTGTGGCTCACTGATGTGTTTTTAATAGTTTTTTTGCACCACAGCGGAGCTGGAGGAATAAGATATCAGGCTTTTGAGACGCACACAATAAAGAGCGAAACCAGCATTTGCTGTTGATTTGGCTCTGCACACGAGGCCGTGTTTTGACAAGAAGAAAAGCATGGAATGTTTCCAGACTTATCCCTTAAGCCCATTTTACAACCTTTAAGGCTCAATAAAACAGCGATGCGCAAGTAATTTGTGGTTTGCAAAAGATGAAGTTGTTACAGTTGATAAACATTTCATTGTCACAGTGAACATTGCATCAGGAATTAGCCAGCTGTGAAGCCAGTGGCTCTTACACGGAGGGGACAATATGCCTTTGATTTCCTGCTGCTTTAGTTAGCGTGCATTTTATATTGCAATCTGATATTTTCATGTAAATGGAAGTCCACTTTTCCGTTCTCCTTCTCACAGAAGCTTTTCTATTCGCTGTTCCGGCAAAAATATCTGATGCGCAGGGCATTAAAGGTTTCAAAGGTTCCATGAACAAAAGCACGTCACCTTACACAACCGTGACCCCTGTGTTTTTAACTTTGCACATGAATGATCATAATAGCCTATATTCTCTTGAGCCGTCCGAGTCTCTGTAAGCCTGAGATGGTTTTTGCTTTTACTGGATTTTTACATTCGTTTTGTTACCATTTCTGTAAAGCCTCTGAAAAGCAGCGGCCATCCTGCTTGCGCAGTGTTCGAGTGCTCTTTGCGGCCCTGTGCGAGGTGGATGCTCAAAGTGAACACTTACCGTCTCGGTCACACTCAATGTCAGCTAAAGAAAGACGATTGAAAGGATGAAAATCAAAGTCAATTATTACCAGTCCTCTTGATTTAACACTGGTTTACTTACTTTACTTACCTTTGTAGTGTGAACATAACCCACATGGCTGTGTTTGTTTACCTCCTTCACATCCGCCTTAATTGAGATGTGAATATTTCCTGAGCAGAAATACACATTCATCTCTTTCCCTTTCAGTGCTTTCAATGGAAAATCTGTTGAGTGTGCGTGTGTGTGCATGTGAGTGTGCGTGCATGTGAGTGTGTGTGTGTGTGTGTGTGTGTGTGTGTGTGTGTCTCACCATTGCTACTAAAATCAGAAGACATCTTGTTCCATGTTGTTGCAAATACCCCAGCAAGGCTAACTATTACTCCTTATAAAAGATTAATTGTGCTGATTATTAATTCAACCTCAAGGCTAACACTCCTCTGCTCTGAGAGCCCCTCCATGTTCGCTCCCTTTTTCTCTTCCTGGGTTTGTGAAATAGACATCAACAGTGGAGTGAGTGTATGTCTGTGTTCGAGACAGAGACAGACTAAGGTACGAGATACAAGGTCGTTTTGCTGTCATTTAAAAAAACAAAAATAATGATCGAGTCCTTCAGTCCTATGTGCTACATCTATTTTTTAGACAATGAAGGGTTGAGTTCAGGCGTCTCGCAGCCCGGGGAATGAAGCTGCTCCTTTTGTCTTAGCGACTGGTAGACAAAAAGGGTACAGTGTACTTTTTGGTACAGCGGGGGAGGCTGTAACTCAGTGTCACGCTTCCCTCGTGACATTTCCACTCAACGGGAAATATCAGCACTTTTTTTTTTTTTGCTCCCATTTTTCACGAGTTGAATGTACAATACTTTTTTTTGTGCGCGAGCAAGAAATTCTGTCAAATTCTGATCACAAATGTGTTAAAGTCCATGTCAGTGGGCACTTCCCGTTTGCCAAGATAATCCGTCCACCGGCCGGGTGTGGCATATCAGGAGGCTGATTGCATTGCATTTAGATTTTTGAACAGAATACTTTAAACTGCTTTTTTGAAATTGTTTTTTGAGTGTTTATACCGAGGTCAGCAATCCCCTGCCGACATGTACACCCTCATTTATCAAAATTGCATAGAAAAGGTTGAAATTCAAAATGCTCTCCGAAATATGTGCCCAAATAGAAAACAATGAGTATTTATCAAACAAGTATGTTATGAGCTATGTTCGTGCACGTTTGGGCACATTTTGGATTCAGAATCGCTCCCAGTTAACCAAACATGCCAACAAAACATCTCCTTCCTGATCTCCAGTCTCACGTGGGAGTGTGCTGGTGGCCAGATCCTCAGGGTTTTAACAGCTTTGTATCAGGGCTTGACTGAATCATGGCACAAATGTAGCGATATGTTCGGGGAAGTGGTACCTACTCAGAAGCAACTCAGTGCCCTCAACAGAACGGATCCGCAGGCTCTCTGAAAACGTGCTCCCTGTGGAGGATGCGTGGTTTAATAAATCTTTCAGCAATGCGAGATGCAGTGTTCCTCTGTTATTTTCAGATACACGTGACAGATGTCTTTTACAGTGTTTGACACCAAGATGTCTGGCAGATAGAATGAATAACAAGTATTTTCTTTCACTGCGTGAGCAGTAATACAGTGGGTTTCTGTCCATGTGTCTGTAAATGTCAACAACTTAATGAACATAAGTTTCTCCACTGTGTGCTTGTCGGTTTGTCTAGACAGCAGTTCTTTTTTGGCATAGAGCAATTATTGTCTGTACAAGAAAAAAAATCCCTGATTTGGGGTCTGAAATGTTTGGTTTTGTGCAGTTTGGTGGCACTGGGGTGAATGTATTTCAATAGCTGGAACAGGATTCTATTGTCTGAGGGAAACGGTGAAGATCGGCACACACACTGCACCCCACCCACTATCAGCACACACACACACACACACATGCACACAAAACAAACAAACAAACAAACAAAAAACTTGTATTGTTTTTCTCTGTGAGGACCTTCTATCTTCACTTTCATTCCTGAAGCCAAGAATCAACCATAACCTTAGGCGATCACTAACTCACTTTTCTACTTTTTTAAATGTAGAGCTCAGCTACAGGCTACTACTGATCCAAATCTATGAATAAATGGACATTCTAAACTTTGAAAGGAGGTGATATTTCAGGCTGGTAGTACTCCAATGGAAATTCTCTGCTGCATACAATTTTAGGACTTTTCCTGACAACGTTTTATGATTTTTGACATCTTCATTGTGTCACTAGATTGGAATGGATTACTGTAGAATCTGGGACTTTTGTGCCATCCGCCGAGCTTTGCCTCTGGCGTCCTAACAGGCTGGCTGGTGTAGTGTGTGGTGGCTGAGCCGCTGCTGCTCACCTGCATGTGTGTGTCTACACGGGCAGCGTTGCAGCTGTTTGCGGCTCCCGCCTGCCTCATCTGTTTACATGGAGCTCACCTCTGATAGTCACCATTATATATGAGTCCCTCTCGTTTCCCCTCTGGCTTTCAGCGGCGTAAAAGTAAATCACGTCATCATATGTACCGATAATTATGAGTCTCTTAAACTCCATTTGACGCAGCCTATGTGAACACAAACACGCGAGTGAGCAGCAGCAGTGATTTCTGACCATAATCATGAGTGTTTTGTTTTGAATTCATGGTATATGTGGAAGTGAAGGTACTTTAATGACCTAACTGACATCACTTTAGTGAGTTACGACCCTTCCGTAACTTAATGTACTTATTTTAAGCCAAAGTGTGTTCTTTTAATACTAAACTGTTGGGCAGCATTAATAACCATCCAAAAGCCATAATAGGTCATAATAAGTGAAGTGTTCGTCAGTAAGCTTAATTCTGAAAGTCCAGCGGGACGTTGCATAGTATGTGTTATTGCCAACTTGATCGCAGAGCTGTGTGTTTAAAACTGAAGCTAGAGAGGGAGGTAGAGAGCCATATGTGCTGTTAATGAAGCATGAAAAGGTTTGTGTGGTGGTGCTGACGTGCTACGGTAAGCACAGTTAGCCTAGTTCAGTTATTCCTCTGCCTCCTTTAGTGAGACTGGCACATGTAATCTATTTTATTCACTGTGTTGAAGGGTTCGTGAATTTGAGGTGCGGCTCTGCACCACGGGAACCAAATCGTCAGCTGCTGGTGTTAGCCAGGCCCCAGTAGCTGGTGCAGACCAAGCCCCCAAGAGGAGCATCCGGCTTTGAACCCAGTTGTCATAGTGGCCAAAACACATGATGCCCAGGGCCCAACAAATACTTTTACCATGAGCTAACATCGTGAAAGACGCATCTGTAATACGGTGGATGAATTCTTTTGAGCGTCACAACCCCCTCGTTAGGACTCGTTTCACCGCCGTAACTCGGACCATTCAGTCCATTAAAATGTGTGTGCAGTGCGCACGCTCTATGGAATACACAACACGGACGATCCAGGTCTTTTCATACCCGGGAAGATGAGCTACTTTAGCTTCAAAATGCCACTGAGCAGTGGCTTGTTTTAGAGTAGTTACCCACCAAGCTCCCACCTAGGCTATGTCTGTCCCACTTAAATCAATTCATAAAAGAGGAGTGTGACATAAACACCTAACAAAAATCAAGAGTGCAACTGTTAAAAAACAGGAACATTAAATGTGGACTGTTTAACATTATATCTCTGTCATCCACACCTGTTTTAGTAATTTATTTGATATCAGATCATAATATTGATTCACCTTTCTCACTGAAAACTGGCTCTGTAATGAAGAGTGTCAGCCTTACAGAATCCACTCCTCCCATTCATTATAATACTCACATTCCTCGAGACACCAGCCAAGCAGCTGGAGTTGCAGCCACGTTTGACTCAAACCTATGAATCGGTAGCCTAAACCCAATTATAACTTGTTCGAAAGCCTTACCATTAGTTCCTCTCACCTGACCTGGAAAACAGTAATGGAATTAGAAAACCAATCCTGTTTGTTGTAGTTCATGGTAGGACTGGTCCTTATTCTGACTTCTTATTGGAATTCTCATAGTTTTTACCAAGTTCAGTCCTTAAAACAGATGAAGTAGTTACCAGGGGTTGATTTTAATATTCACATTGACATTGATAATGATACCTTTGCATTTACCCTTTTATTGGATTTGATTGGAAGTGAACATTTTCCCACAGAGACCTTTTTTTATGAGAACATTATCAACTAACTTTTTTTTAATTCCTGTTATTGGGCTACACGCCACAAGGCAAGCATTTCTACTCTAAAAGCCTTTCTAATGACGCTGTAGCTACATTTAGGGAAATGAGTCCACCTTTTAATTCATTGTCATGTCTCAGAATATAACAGAAGAAACGCCACTTGACTGTATTGCCCCTGTAAATATGAATACAATAAAGAGAATAAAAATAAGAGATTAGCATGGTACATGGTACAAACCCAAAACTCACACACAAAAAAAATTCATGCTGATGTCGCAAAAAGGAAATGGCATTCTACCAAACTGGAAGAAGCTTGTTTGGTCTGGCTAGAAAGCTTTACAACTCATAAGAACGTCCTCTGTAATGCCAGAGCAGCTTATTATTCAGAGAAGAGGAAAATATAAAGAACCCCAGGTTACTTTTCAGCACTGTAGCTACGCTGACAGAGTCATACCTCTGCTGATGCTTGTATTCCTATAACACTCAGCAGTAATGACTTTATGGTCTTCTTTGATTATAAAATTGTACTTTTTCGAGGCAAAAATCGTCACCGCTCGACCCAGCTGTCAAAGCAGATATATATATCAAGACTGCTTTTCTACCATGTGTAAACATACACAGTTATATAATAAGTGATCTAATAAAGACTATGTGATTAGAAACTGTGTATAATGCATTATCACAGCTAAAATGTCCTATACTTAGACACTACCGTAACCAATTATACTCTGATTAGAAACCAAAGGGGAGATCCTCATTCAATTTCCCAAGATTATGCACTAAGAAATCAAATGCAAGACCATATCAGATCCAGAATATATTAATTAGAGGCTATTTCAATTAGTACCAAAATAATACTGTAGACACCACACTGACTGCTGCCAACATGGATCTATGATGGCTTAATTAGACCACACAGACTGTAATTTGACAAATGTAGTGCCATATTAAAAATGGTCAGACAAAGAGCTCAGAGAATGATGCATGAACTTTATTCAACATGGATTCAATTCATTATAGGGTAATCAGTGGCTAATTACAACCTTGTTGGACCCTTATTAGACATTCTAAGAGGTTAATCAGCGACACGTTACAAGAAAACTAATGTAAAATGAAGCACACAGCATCTTATTTCCTACTTATTAGACCCTTATTACTTGCCAGAGGTGGATTAGTGACACATCGCATCAGACCATCTGTTTGGTGGTTATACAGTTCTATACTTCTGACAAACATCTCCAGCAACGTGTAGTTTTAAAAAGTGGCAACAGGATAGAGCATCAGCCGTCTTCACATGAGCTGCATGCTCGGCTGTCGTCTCACCTGCTTGCACTGTGATCTTGCTTACTTCAGCAGGTGGAGTGTGCAGTGACTATGGGCCCAGGCTAATAGCTGGGTTTGTCTCCATCAGCTCATGCGCAGGTTGATCTGCAATGACGTGAAAAGTTGTTGTGGCTTAATCCAGGAGGAGAGCAGAGAATAATAATTATGTCCACTCTGCCAGTTTTATTCTTACACAGGCCTTTGTTGTCATGTTGAGGATTAAATGACAGACTGTTTCATTCATGTGATGCCCAGACTAAAGACAATGACGTGCAAGTTTGTGTGTGTGTGTGAGAGAGAGTGGGGTTTAGAGAGGAGATGTAGAGGACTTCTGAGGAAAGCATGATAGTCATGTTGAAAGCAAAAAAAAAAACAGACATCAAGGTCCCCAGCACCATGGTGATGTCATCAACCTGCGGATGACTGAGTAGTTCAGACGCACGTCAGAACACTGCCATCATCATAACTGTGTTTTAGGCATCTATCACTGTCAATTTAGACGGCACCAGCTTTTTTTCTTTTCTTTTTTTTTTTTTTTATTATCAATTACATGGTGTTCAGTCCCATTTCAATGTGATTTCTGGTGTCTTGTTTGCTGCTCCCCTGAATTTTAGAACCTGTGTGATTGTAGAGTCCTGGGCTCTGAATTGATCCCAGGTGGCGTTGTCTGCCCTTTCATTAGACTCCCCTGTTTTAATCAGTGTTATTAAGGCCCTGCTTTTTTAGAAACCTGTCCACATGGGGGACAGCCCATGATGCACTCAGCTCCTCTCTCCTCCTTTCTGTCTGTACACATTCATGTCCCATGCATTAATAAATATCCATATTCAAAGAGTATGGTCTAGATCTGCTTAACTTGGAAAGAATTGCAAGGTCATTTCTGTTACACAGAATTTTGTTATATAAATAAGACTGAAAGGAAGCATGTGAAACTTTTGTCTCCAGGCCCATCGGGGGAAATCACTATATATGGCTCTTAAGCTATGTGCCCTTTGTTAACATGAACACAGAGGGCCCTATTTAGACTTGGTGTTTGGTACTACGACACATTCTGTTCCATCAACAACTCCGAAAAATAAGATGATATTAAACTGAGGGGGAGGAGGAGGAGCGCTGCTAAGATTCCCTCAGTGTTGCAGACGGGTCATAAAAAGCATCATCCTGATCAATAATGGTGGGATGAGAGGGGGAAATACGTCCTTAAAGAGGTAAATATGAATGACATTACCCGCAGCGATCCTCCAACAGCAGAAACCACGTGTGTATCTCTACATTAACATGCACATTTATGCACGAGGAACAGCTGATTAACTTCATTGATTATTTAATTTAATAATTTAAAAGGAATTATAATGAGTCCTTTAAATAGCAGGAAACAGACAAAAGCAACCGTGCTTTTGACTTTAGACTGGCTTTTTGGTGGGCTATGGTGCTGTCACTTTCTGTTGCCTCAAGAAAGCAATTTAGACAACGTGGGTGCTGGGCATGAAAATGTACAACTGCGCTGGTCTAAAACTAGTGATGACCATCTGCGTCCTGTGCCAAGCGTAAGATAGAGCCCAGAGTCTTCCTCAGAAGGTGGCAGCTCTGCTAAATGTGCATTTACATGGAGAACAGCAGGATCTGTTTGTGGCCATGACAGGATGTAATACTTAGATGGCTGACAATAGCTGAGACAAGCTGCTGCAGCCAGCCAGTCAGACACAAGGTGAGTCAGGCCCATAGACTATAAAGATACAATACATATGTAAAAACACAAACTCGCTCCATTCTTTTTTTCAACTTTGGAATTCAATTTTCCATTATTCAGTTTCTCATTTGTTTTATTTTTATTATGTTCATGTATGGTAATTGAGTGTCACGCTGACTATTTACATCTCAAGGGCTACACTAGTGCCATGTTTTCCAGCAGCACTGGCCCCACAACTTGTTACCGTGACAGTCAGCAGAGATCCAGTTTGTTAGGTTTACTGATTTTAGAACGTCTTCATTTTTAGTTTGATATGAAGGTATAATATTGCTTCTAGTAAAAAATAAATAAATGGTATCAATTTATTATCATTGTCTGATGTAACTCTGAAGTGATGCATCGGTTCGCCAGGAACATTATATTGCATTTTGATGGAAGAAGTCAATTTTTTAAAGGATGTGAACATCTATCTGCAGAGGGAGAGAGAAAGATGGAGGGAGCATCTCATCGGTGCACCCCGTGAAGAGCATTCCTCCCTGTCTGCTCCCCCCTGGTGCTGTCTAGTATGGATGATAAAGTATCCAGGCAGGAGGTCTGTCAGTGTGTAAGTGGCCCATGGCCAAGTACCTCTCCTGGGGCACAGTGTGGGAGGACTTGGGGCCCCGGCTGGACGTCTGATGACGAACGATAAGTAAAGGAGCCTCTTGATCTATACCCATACATTCCACTTCCCTCTGATCTCACCTCTGCTGCCATCTCCATCACTTGGTAAAGTCTCACTGTACTGTTTTCTCACTGTATCCTTTCACATCTGTCTTCCTATTTTGTTTTCCTCAACATTTTCTATTTCCTCTCATCCCTCACCCTCCCTCCTCTTTCTGTGGATGCCCGCATGGAATCCGCTGCCGTTGTTATCGCAAAATCCAGAAACACGCATGCATTCACACACACTTAGAGACTGAAAACACCACGCGTCATTACCTTGCTGAAAAAGCATTTGCAACCAGCCAGACTCTCCACCATCTATCTGCTCTGCCTCTTCAGATGAATTAGACGCTTTCTGCCTGTACTTTCCCCCGCATCCTCCACCTCCCGCTGGCTTTCTCAGAGGTCGTGGGGTCATCGCTTGAGGAGGGGGAGGTGTATCGACAGGGTACTAACAGGCCAATCTTAAAGGTCTGCTCTTTTTGTATCCTATCAACTCCAGCCTGAGGGCTCTACTCATCTGGGGATTGTAAGGTTGGTGGATGCAATAGGAAATGCTGTTTTTTTAGGGTTGAGCGACAAATCGCTGAAACATGTATCCAAAGCGTACTTTTCACAAGTACCATCCAAGTAAAATGTGTCAGGATAAGGTACTGATGATAAAAGAAAATTATCATTATGGCTGACTGAAGTATAATCTTTCAACATGATTAAAAAACCTAAAACAATCTGTCAATTTTGAAGCTGTTCTGAAAAAAAGAAGTTTTTTAAACAAATGATAAATAAAGCTACATCTGATCAACTGATATTAATTTAGGCTTAAATTCCTGTAATTCCTGTGTAAAGGGTGTAATAGTCAATTAGCTGCGAGTCGATTACCGAGTGCAGTTAGAAATGGACAATTCCATTCTTTTCCCTGTCCGCTCTCAATAATAACTGTTATAAACTGGTAGGTAAGATGCATATGAACTTTGATTGCATTTCCATGGGGTAACAATTAGTGTTGCACCGATACCATTTTTTGGGCCCCGATCCGATATCGATACCTGACCGTGCAGTATCGGCCGATGCCGATACCATACCGATACCGATACCATTTATATGAAGAGCTGCATACTACTTGGATGTACTTCTTTCTACGAAATGAACTGACCAGAGTTTGTTGCTGCTGTACACCCCGCTTTCGCTTGCTAGCAGTTGCTGCAGCCTCAAACTCTTTGTATTCGTTCACATGTTTCGTCTTCAAATGTTTTATTAGGTTCGTTGTATTGAAACTGGTCTGTTTAACTCCACCTCTCGAAACTTTCGTGCCGCAAGTCTTGCATATAGCTATTGTACTCGACGCCGTATCTATGCTGAAGTATTTCCACACCGCCGACATTTTCTTCTGGTTTGTTTTTCCTCCGCATGAAAAAGCTGCCCCGGCATTGGTTAAGAGTGGCTATTGAGCTATGTGCTGGATTTGTAATGTGTTCACTTTACAATAACAATCCGGCTAAGCTAGCAGGGGTTGATGCCTTGAGCTATGTGCTGGATTTGTAATGTTGCTGAGGTTTGGTGCTGTTCTGAGCATTATTTGTGGAATTTTGATGGCAGTTTCTTCATTTCTGAGATTGCTAAAACTTCATAAACTAGCGGTCTATAAACTTGATCTTTTGAGGAGGGGTCTTATTCTGTGTCACGGTGTGTTACACCATGGATTAAACTTACACCGGAATATCCCTTTTTTCTTGGGGGGCCAAAAATAAAACTGCAAAGCAAGCAACTGTTGTTTTGTTTTGTATTGTTAAGATGTAAAATGACACTAGAACTCTTAAACTATAGCCATAGCATTAGGGGTGTGCATCTCCACCTTATAAGATGATCCGATATGTATCGCGATACATAGGCCACAATACGATTCAGTGATGATACTTTATATTATGGAATGATTCAATTCAGATTTGGTATGATTCGATTTGACCCAGTTTCGGTACGATACAACCCAATACAATTCTTTGTTTCATGTTGAAATTCATTGTCTATTGTAAATTACAATAAGCCAATTCTGTAACAGTGGCACTGGTTACCTTCAAATGTATATTTCATGACTGACCGGGGAAGACTACGGAATCCTTTGTAATTTTCTTACTGATATGTAGATCTTGTGTATAAAAAACACACCTGTTGTCTCATCCTGGATCTAAGGAACAACTATCCTGTTGTCTGGATCTTCATCATCAGGGTCTCTCTGAGCTGGATCTGTCTGCACTGGTCCTCTCTGAACTGGATGTCCCTGTCCACTGTCTCTATCCTCTGCTTCCAAGTAATAATCAAACCACATCTGTGATTAACAATCAGATGAAGGTTCACTACTGATAACAATCTCAGGTAGTGGATTAACTTAACAGTATGCACTGTCTACTGGCAGTAGACAATAAACATGTTCAAAAGCAGAGAGGTCCTAAGTCCTTAGCAATAAAAAGAGCCTAAAGATTCTGTTATTACCTTAGAACTCGTGGTGTTGTGGCAGGAAAAAAAAGTGTGTAATCTCCTTGTCTTTGTCTTGTGTGTTCTTGCTAGTGCTAGCTTTACTAGCACCCTCATTTTCTGCACGTGTTTCACCATGCCGTCTCACCAGGTGAATGCTAAGATACGTGCTACCACTGTACTTAAACGCTGTTCTACAGAGCTTAGAATCAGCCTGCTTTTTGTCCAACTTTCTGTCCTTATACAATCCAATCTTGATTTTGTCACGTACCTTTTACAGTGCATCTTAAACCATGTTGCCGTTGTCTGACACGTTGCTTTTGTTTCTGTGCCGCATCTCACGAGAGTCTTGCGCTGACATTTCAACTTTTATGACAGTTTGAAGATTCTGTCAGGCAGTAGCAGCATAGCAGCTTCACTCAACCGGTTCATAACTTTATAGTCAGACCATTGGCTCACTGTACGTATATAGACCGAGCCAGAGGTCCCGTATCAGTGAAGTCGTATCTTTAACTTGGAAAAAACTATTTCTGATTCATACCGTTTTGCTTTTCTACACCCGTTTGGAACATTCATTCTATTTGCAGCAGAAAGACAAAGGCTTCTGTCTTCCGCCACAACATGTGCAAGCATTGCAAAACAATGCGTGGTGATGCCAGTGAGTGGTGCGGGAGGAAGCAGGTTGGTAGTTGTCAGACAGAGATTGAGAGAAAGTAGTTTTGATCACGGTGTACTTCAGTAGCTTTGATTCTAGTGTGTTTTGTAGGTGTGAGCATATTGAGCATATGAAGATAAGGAAAAATACTAATGTGGGCATGAAGTAAATATTTCTATTAAGAAATGTTTTGTTCATATTTCAACGTACATAAATCTTTTTTATTTCCACTTTTGGTATTTATTTTGTAAAATGTCATGAAAAAACATGTCTAGTATTTATATATGTTTTTTTTTTTTACTTTATAACATTATTGCAATACTATTGTAATTTATTATGAAACATTAAAAGACTTTCTCCATGTTGATGGCTGAAGGGGAGCTTCTTTTGGATTTGGTAGTTTGGATTTCATTATTTATGTTCCTCCTGCTGCAAAAGCCAGTTCTGATGGCCTTCCTGTTGCCCAAAGTAGCTCAGTCACCACAGGCTGGAGCACCAGCAAGATCCCCATGGCACTGCTACATCTGTGACGGCACTGGTTCAGTGGTAAAAGCCTTAGGGTGCCAATTTATGAGACCTATCAGTCTCTGAAGTGAGGCACTGAAGTCAAGAACAGGATGGCCTTCTCTTCTTTATCTTGAAAGCAAAGTGCTGCATGCCAGTTGAGATCTGAGAGCTACAAATGCCATATATCGCTCTTTTCAATTCAAAGGGCATAGACCATCACAGCGTGCCACTGAAATGAGCAACGCCTGCATATTAAATGAAGACGCTGGGCGAGACTGCTCCTGTCATTAGAACTGTTACAGACTGCTTTTATGCTTTTAAATACAAAAATATTCTATAGTTCTGTCTAAACAGAATTCAGAGCACAAACAGTGAGTGCAGAGCCGGATTGATTTGTTCATCTTGAATTACCTTGCAGGTCAGGAAATATTGACTGGAGAGTCAAGGAGACTTGCCTGCACTGTTCAATAGATGGGATGGCTTTAAGGGCTGCTAAAGCTCAAATTGTTTCATTAGCCTTGATTTAAAGGGAGAGGTGTAGTGTCCCATGATGGTCTGAATGCTCTTTCAACGATGCATTGCATTACAGGTTCAGTTCATACATGCAAAATGAATGATCTAAAACATGGAATCCCCAAGCTGATCCGACCACATCGAATCTCTTTCGACCCCCTCACTGGTGACTGAAAGTTCTTCTCTGCTAAGTTTTGGTGCGCAGTATGTTAACTTCTTGTTATAAGCTTACTGAGAGACCACAGAGTCCACCCCAAAATGTTCCACTGGCACTCTTGGCCGCACTGATTGAGTCTGATTTGTGGTTCCTTTTCCAGTGTAAGCGTGCTGAGTTGTGCAGAGCCGCACCATCAAGTGGGCTGCTGTGATGTCTCGTGATCATGGCCAAAACAGATGTGTTTTAAGTTTAAGTAAGTGTTTAAGTCGCTAAGCTATTAACCTGATAAACATTGACTTGATGAAGCAGGTTACCTTTGAGAAAACACACTGAAGGCATATAAAAGCACCAGCTTCTGACAAAGGCAAAATCATTTTGCTGTTCTTTTTTCATAGCAACACTTACATACTTAGCTTACCTCCAGTTCTCTCTGCAAAATGGCCAAGCTATATCGTCTCCCCAAGCCATCCTCCAGTCCATATGTGCCGGCGTCTCTTTTCCTTGGGGGTTTTGGCATACAGGATTGCTCAGATTATCAAGGCAGCATGCTTCTGTCTCATTAGGATTGTTGTTAATACCTGCCCTGGAGCTTTCAAACTAATCTTTATTTACAATTATCAATAGCCCCAATAGCCCAATAGAGTGGTCCCCAGGGGCCGATGGGCCATTTTTACACATACAGTGTGAGCTCTCAGGTAGTGACATGATGACTGGACCGTACAGTGTGGGCACATTAATCGTGAGTTTTGGCTTTACATCAGAGACGATTAACTTGTACAGTATGGGTTGGAATTAAAAACAACATTTCTAAAATTGCACAGTGTATGCCCACCTTTGTTTTGACTGTAATTGTTTGGGGTAGTGAACCCAGATAACAGAAACATGGGTATGTTGAAGTTCCTTTATTGTACAGGCCCCCGGTGTGTGGAGGTCTGAAAGCAGGCAGGGTTTAAACTTCTCTTATTCTTTACACAGCTACAAGGAGACACCTAATTACCATAATAACAATGTTAGAAAAGTACATTTATGCAAAAACAAAGATAAGTTTAAAGGCTTTACCTTTATTTATGTAGCAACTTTAGGCTTGTTTTGGTTTAATTTTACATTTTTCTCTTGTCCCCAATGCTGTTCTTATACACTGGTTAGGTTTAGGCACAATAACCACTTGGTAGAACATAATGTTTTTGGCATAAATTACCTGGTTTTGTTGCTTGTTTTATCTTCAAACATTTTCTGTGTTTTACCTTTTCATCGTCTTCATTTTCAGCTGTTTCAGGAGTCATGTTTAGCTCCTTCTGCTGAAAACACAATGTTTCCAGTAAGGCTGTTTCATAATAAAAGCTTTATATAAAAATGACCAAAAAACAGGGTGCTTTTATTGTGGAAAAAGTTTAGGAAATGAGTCTCTTTTGTAACTGAATTAGTGGAGCCACTCGATAGCTCTGTGGGGATCGAGACAAGCGCCTCATTGGTTTATGACACTTGCTCTACACGGAGTCAAACTGTGTAGAGCCAGACCCGAAGCTGTGATGGAAAACATCCTTGACCTAGAACATACAAATACTAAATGATGGTATTTATTTCTTCCCCAACTAAAATGAATAATATCTGAACAAAAACAGCCGAGAGTTCAAATGGGATGTTGAACAATATTGGTCGAAGCAGAATCAACATATTGCAGCTAAAGCCTCCTAAATTCCCAGGGTGTCTTTCAGTGCTTTCTTTCAGTGGTCTCTCGGTTGCTCTGTGCAAACATTACAAAGCCCAAGAAAAACGGAATCCCAAATCTCTCAGATTCCCCAGCTGAATTCATAGTCTATTGTTCTTCTATTTCCAATGCCGAGCATCAGGCCTGCCTCACTGTCTGCATCCAGCCATCCATCCAGCCATCCACCCGAGCAGATATGAGAGCATCAGCAGCGGCAGCAGAAGTGGCCTCCACCTCACCTGTCACATTCATCATGACGGAAGTGCTGCGCTGCTGCCGAAATGCCAGCGAACTCAATCATGCAGGAAAACACTGAAACACAACGTAATTATGTTCCAATGCTTCCGCTGAAGGTAATTAAACAACAGATTCGCTTTGCAATACACACAGCCTGTAGCCTGAGCAGCTGTGAGTCACTGCTGACACACACAAACACACACACGTGCACACACACGCAAGCACACACATAGACAGTTTTGTCTGTTCATTACCTGTTATTGCATCCAATCAGCATGATGACATATTTGAACAATGCTTTTACATTGCCGGCAGCAATAAAAATAACGATAATGTATTATACATATATGAGTATAAATAGTTCATTTGGGAAGATAATTTATCAAAAGTCGGATGATAAAATTGTCAGTGTCAGGTGAAAAGCATGAATCTCCACTTGCAATGTGCAAGATTCTGAGGTTTCCTTTCATCTCTAGTGGTGCTATGGAAGAAATAATTAAGAGCTGAAAGGGACGACAAAACAGCAAAAAACAAAGAGGATGGCACTCAGTAGAATATATACCTCTGCCAGGGCCCAACACTCCCCTTTGATACAGCGTTCAATTCTACATCCCTGTATCTGAAATTGGAATCCCCCCCATAACGGCTTCACCATAATGAAAGCTCATCAGATCTGTATCAGCCAACCACAGGACAATAAAACACTGCAGATGGAGTCATCATCTCCACTTTGCTGTGCGGTGTACAACCCTGATGCAGCTGAGAGAGGAGTTTGGCTTGTTTGAGCTTTCTCAGGAAGAAAAGCCTCGGCTGAGTTGTCTTCACAAGAGGAGGTGTTAAGAGAACACAACATACTTTGTGATTTAGAGTCCAAGTAATATAATGTCCTGGATATTTCCTTAATGTGTTACCTTCCTGGTTCTCCTAAAAACCGCAATCTCCATGTTTTGTTTTTCTTTTGCAGTGTCAAACTCCTCTCTGTAGAGTGTCTACTCATTTTCAGATAACAGTCCCGCTAGTGTGGTCTTATAAGAAAACGTCACCACAGTGTTATCTTGTGCTCAGACCAAGTGCGAAGAAAATATTCGTATTGCGCTAATTTCTTTGTGGGGTTCTTAACTTTTAATCGCGTCTCCTTGTGCGAGTCATGCAAAGGAAATTTCAAACAACTCTGTGATCCGACTGCAATGAAGGGATCAGAGCCTAAATAACAACATCATCAGGCCATCTTGTAAAAAGCCTGAATTCATGTTTCATCAGGTCAGTCGGCCAGGTGACCCGCAAACAGCTTTTCACTAACAAGACCACGCTGCAATTTAACGTTGAGATAGTTTACTTAAATTTGTAGAAGATTTTAGAGAGGATGGGAAAAGGGGGGTTGAGGTTGGTGGATGGAGAGGTGGTTTGGGTGGGGTGCAGTGGCTGGACTGTCTAGGAACTGTGATGTTGCGACTCAGAATGAGGGTTGATAGACGCACATCTCGGTCAGCGTGGATTTATCATCCTCCCGTGGTTCCTGTGCTAGAGGATCTTCTTGCCGTTGGATGTCAGTGTCAAAGGCTGGACTACTGGTGATTCTGTGAGAGGATGCATGTTGGATATTTAGCTTGATAATTAGCCAGAGGATCCGACCCGTTTTCCGACAGTAGCACAAATTACATTCCGCACCAGAGCCGACCTGCTATAAATTGTTACTGTTGCCCCACCCGCACCGGAAGGAAAATTAGATGGACACAATTTTTAAAAATGAAAGTTAGCCAGCGTGGGGAATGGGAGTTCTGGGAGGGCGCAAGCATACATGAATGAACTCATATGCAATATACATGCTTATCATTTTGAAATGCAGGCATATTTTTGTCGATGTGTCACTAATAATGATTTTTTTTGCATGTGACTCCTTGAAAATGGCAATCGCAAAACCTGACCCACGCTCCCCAGGTGTCCCACCCGATCGGCACCCGTGTCGGACACAGCGTTTGATGAGATGTGGGTGTTGACGTTGATGAGATGGCCAGGCTGAGCCTGGGTGGCAGATCAGTGTGGCGGGATGGCGTGGTCACGTTTCTGAACCTTAGTTATAATAACTCCGTGTAAAATGCTCGTACCCTGAATGGAGTTTGGATTGACTGATTGAGCTGGGCTGTGCTGAGACATATTTCCAAAACTTACCAGGTAGTCCTACTTTCTCACCCACGTCCCTCAACGGTAGCCTGTTTTTTGTCCTGCCCAGGTATGAGTGGATGTGTTATTCTCTTTGTCTGCAGACGGCCACAATAGGTCATTATTATCCTCTCATGCAATGTGCTTCATGTTCACTGTCTGGCAATCAGCAATGGGAATATTTGATGTCAGTGGGAATGTCAACGCTGATAGGCTTTTGCGACACAGCGACACATGATGTACAGACATGGTAGAACGTTTGGGTACACTTGTAAATAACACTTATGTCATGGCATTCGACAGTTCCAGTAATTTCTTCAGCTCTCATTTTTCTGTGATGGAATGAGTGGAACACATACTACTTTGTCGCAGAAAAAACATTCATGAAGTTGGCTTCAAATCGGAATTTATCAAACACCTTGTCGCCAATGTGCTCAAATATTAAATACAGTAATTCTAAAAACTGTCTCTTGGCCATTTTCACCTCAATTAGTTGCTTTTGATAGCCATCCACAAGATTCTGGTATTCCTCTAGCTGAATTTGTAACCACTCTTGACAGGCTCTGGGAAGTTTCGCATAATTTGTTGGTTTCCTGCCACACTTTCACGCTTCCAAACATATTGCTGGTCATTGTGGCCAAACAAGCCAATCTTTCTTTCATCTGACCACAGACTTTTCCTCCAGAAGGCTTTTTCTTTGTCCTTGTGATCAGCAGCAAACACCAGTCAGGCTTTAAGGTGACTTTCCTGACTTGCTCAAATCAATAATGTGCTCTTTCAGAACAAAGCTTAGCCTCTTTTGACTTTCCCATTGTAGTGTTTGTGGCTGAGTCTAACGGTTGTATCAAGTCCTATTAAAATGGCCCCAGAAATCAGAGTCACTCAGAAGAAGTTAAGAGGTGATGCTATGAATAAAATTTAGATCACACAACTTTTTATAATCACCCAAATAAATTGTTCAAGTTGTTACACGTGCATTTTTGATCCAGCGGATTTGGGCAAATTTTCAGAAGGCCTATAAAAAAATGAATAATCGAACATTTTTTTGTGACCAAGAAGTATGTGTTCCATTCATTCCATCACAGAAATATGAGAACTCATTAGAACTCAAGTCTCTGATATACATGTTCTTTATAACTGGATGTAAATTTCCACCTCAACTCTATGCGTGCAATTGAGACCACATCCTCAGTAAATCTGCTTCCTCAATAATCAGGTGGTTGTCCGGATCAGTGGGACTGTTAGTCTTGATATGAGATGGAACAAGTCTGGCAACAAGTCTGTCATGGCTGGCAAACCCTTAAAAGAACCTCGAACCTGAAAATAAACATAATGTTTCCACTTTAAGTCACAATTACCTTGTCAGCTTCAGCACACTGAACACGTTTAAAAGTTAACTTTAAATGCATTAAGCAAATATCAGCATCAGCATATTTCAGTGTAAACATATGTGTTTTTCACAAAGCACAGTCTGTCTTTGGCTTGTAAGTTACAGTTCTTAGTTTAAGTTTGTGTCTTGTGTCTAACACTGCTGAGGCCCCTACTAGCTTATCTGTCAGTCACAGTCAAAAACCAGACTGTCCATTTAGACACTTAAAGGCTAAAGGAGCCTTTCTGGCTAATCTCCGCAATTCAATTCAATTCAATTCAATTCAATTCAATTCAATTCAATTTAGCTTTATTTGGCATGGGAAACATACATCAAACCCATTTTGGAAATAAAATAAAACAACAACAAACATTACATAAACAGAAGAAATTTAACTTAAACTGTAATACACACACACACACACACACACACACACACACACACACACACACACACACAGGTGTGTAGCAATATGTAGCACTTAAAAAAAGATAGATCGTAAAAAAAGAAAAATCATAAAAAAGCAATTATGTAATAAAAGTATAATGTGAAGTAAACATTCAATGAGCCCTTAAGTCTTTCGTTATTATACAATTACCTTGAAATCCCTATAGGAAAACTCATTTAATATACGCAGTTTGGATATGACAGAAATGTTAAAGTGCATTATGCAAATGCACACGTACATGTAATTACACACACATATTTACGACTGCAGCCCAGCAGTATAACTACTGCACATCATTTCTGATCATTTCCATATCTTCCGTTGAGTGTATATTTGTCTTCTCGCTGCCTGATTGCTGTCATTACAGTAGCAGCCAGGCGGCGGGTGCAATTACAACATTTCTTCATAGCTGCAGGTTGTCCTCGCGTGTTAAGTGTTCATTTTACTCTCAGGCTCACACACTCAACATTACATCTGTCCTGCAGTTTCCATCAGATGCTGTCGTGAGCATATCTCTCGCACCTTTCAACTGTCTCCCTTCACAGCTTTGCTACACAAAAGGAGACACGCGCATACACACAAACTCTCTCCTGTACTCCTCCCCACCATCATTAAGACCATGATGTAAGCTTTGGCAAGGCGTCTCGCAGGCCTGATAACATCAGACATAATCACTTCTGATCCCTGAGCTTCCCTTCATTCACTCTCTCACCCTTCCCCCCCCGACAACACACACACAAAACACCTCGCTTGCCTTACACAACCACCTTACCAAAAAATCCCAGAAGATGTGCTTCAAAAGGCCAAGGCGTCGTCCGAGCACAAGTTGGCATCAGTGTTTGCAGCGTGTTGCATCAGCGCGCACACAAACACAAAAAATGCTGGGAAAGAGGAGGGGGTGGGGCGTCGTCTGGGCAGTGCTGTTTTTCACAAACACGGTCACATGGCTCAGGGATCCCGTCGTCCCTCAGGGCGAGGTTACCTGTGGATGAATGTCACACCTGGCACTGGTGCTGGCACTCTCTCATTGGCTGATATTGTACACTAACTTTGCTGCAGGGTTTGAGCCTTTGAGGGTTTTGTGGAAGGGGGTCAAAGGGGACATGACAGCTACTATGCTGAGATGCTTAAAAAACTAGGGCTGATTACGTTTTATCTTCATTTCATTTTTGTACAATAACATTGCACTTGCATTTTAGATTTTACAAAACTGTGAGGGCAAGCACAATAATGAGGGGGGTAAGGATATACCATATTTTGCAATATCACTATATATAAAAAAAACAAAACAATATATCTAACAACATATTACATGGTTATTCTGCTGGAAAGGCTGCAAACATACTGCTCAATGAGACAGACTCGCATTATTATTGGTCCCACTTCAGCTCTTATGAAACTCAACCTTCTCCGCCTCTTACTGGTTGTCTTCATCGGTTGTGCCCCCTATAATTGACTCAAACTGTTCACCCACACAGTAGCTCTGGTAATGTCTGTTTTCGACAGTGTTTGAGCAGCAGTGACACTTCATTGTCTTCACACCGACCTCTTCTCTTCGGCCTCTATCTGGGTCTTCTGCATCTCCCATTAGAGTCAGCAAACAGGTCAGCTGTCTGCAGGATGGGCTGCCACCGGGAACAACAAGAGGGAGATCGGTGGGACCCTTGTGCATGTTCTCAGCTGTTCTTCCATGACACATATTGTCCTGGATGGGTGCACAATATATCATAATGATATTGTACCATGCGTTTTTGCTATCGTTACATCCCTAGTTCTTATACATTTAAGAAGGAAGTAAGGGAAATACTCTTGTGATTCCCATTTTTCTCACATCATCCATGAATCACTGCTGAGTTCCTCTTTTCTCATGCAGTCAAATCTAGAAGGAGCATATATGCCAGTGTGCTTGTGCATCTCCACTGATGTGGACTTCACACTGTTAGTGGGAATACTTCACTCCAACATACTACCACTGAGCAGCGACCTCCATGAACTGAAGTTATTGCTGAGGCTTACAGCAACTTTCTTTCTTCTTCAGCTTTATTTTTCATTGAAAAGTGGCTTTGTGGATCAATACCAGATACTATGCACTGCAGCAGCAGGCTTCCAAACTTTCAGAATGTGACAGAACTCTTTCAAACTGAAAGGAAGAGATGATCAGTTTTACATGTAGGTGGCTGGTGTAATGATGTACCTAGGGCTGGGTTTAAAAAGTCAATTTTCCTTTTCCTGTGAATGTGTATCAGGATCCAAAAACAACACCTGCCAAATGCAGGTAGATTTTCCATTTGGTGAGTAAAACCCTGACCACACTGACAGAGTTATATTTCATACGAAAACATGTGATTGAAGCTGTCCGGAGAATCTCTACCGCAGTGGTCTCAATGAGAGATGAGAGGATGATTCACTGCATTTCAAGAGGGTGCTCAGGCCCAAATAATAGTTTTTTTTAAAGAAGAGACTTTATTTCCCTCTTTTTAATTTATTTTTTCATAACAATGTCCTACTCATTTCTTCAAAGGCAAAGTTTCACCACAAATCTCTGAAACTATTTCACTGAACCAAACTAAAATTCATGGTTTTCATGATTCTTGCTAATGCCCTGATTTCACAGTGATGCAAATCATGTGTGAGTGTCTTTCTGTAGAGGATATGTGTTGTGGTATCTGGCAATCAAATCCAGAGGCAGAGATGAACGTGCGCGAGCAACCCTGCCTGTGCATGAAGCGTGTTGCGTGTTCCTGCGCTCCTTCACGCCCTCCCCTGCACTCTGTTTGCCCCTGAAAATGGATGAAACATGTGCCAAGAAGAAATTAGCTTCCAAATTCCACACAGCTGGGTGAGAAACTTTCCCCTTTACTTTCACCTCTTATTACTCTTGCTCATCCCCTTGCCTGATTGATTACTCAATTCTAATTGGCTTTAAGGTGTGAATTAACTTTTGATATATGGACACATCTGGGACTGTTCAAGTAGTCCTGGTAAAACTGACCGTTTAGTTCACTTTTCTAAATGACTGCTTTGTAGCCTGTATCTAAAATCGGAACATCTTACATACAACGCAAAGTGTAGTTCCTAGGAGCATCATCATCTGGGTGGCACTTGTCACACACAAGCTGCAACAAGAAGCCTACACTCAGTACCGTAGTAAATTTAAAAAAGTGCGTGACCTCAGTGTCCGCTGGCTGAACTGTCCATACCATGTAATGGTGTTATAAGTTATGGTTAAGCAAGACGAGGACCCACATGCAGAAACAACACAGAACGATGAAAAACTGGAATCCTAACAAACAGTATACTGAATTTTTGTGCATTTACTCCCCACTACAGCAGCTACACAGTCCCCCTGAACATATTGTGTCAAGAGATCCTCCAATCCTGTTCCATATTGGGCTCCAGGCTGCAGCTGGACACTCGTGTGTTCATGAACATTTGTATTGATTTAAAGACAGGGCCAGTTAGCTAGCTTGTTCCATTGTTTGACACGCAGCGTAATTATTGTCGACTGTATGCAGTGTTATTTACTTGGACTCTTGCCAACATAACGTTAGCTACTTGGCTAGCATCTGAGACTGGAAACATTCAAAAGAGGGCAAACATTAATAACATAGCTATGTAACTATAAGGGCCTAGCCAAAATGACCATGGTCCACTCAAAACTCAAAATCATAACTATGTAATGTCTTTGGCAATGAATGACTGGACTATGTACAGTTGCAAGACAACAGAGCAGCCAGTAGCAGCCCCTCCGCCCTCTGGTTGTACAGCCGGACTACCAGCACATCCAGGGGGGTGGACAACTGAGGAACAGGCATATTATTATTTCCTAACTGTATGATCAGTGGTTGTCTGGTGTTAATGGGTTGACTTTGTGTTTGCTTGCCGTGGTTGAAGCTGATGTAGCGGCTTGTGAGCTGTAGACGGACTTGCCCCGTCGTACCTATCCGATCTTATTAAATCATATATCCCACCTTGTGCATTACTGCTCACAAGGTATTTGCCTCGGTGTCTGGTGCATAACGAATAAAGGCTAATTACTGCTATAGTCAACAACGTAGGCACAATAGAACACAAAAACTGCAATGAAAATATATAGAAATACTGAAACGAATACGAAAGCAAGTGCATATGTTTTAGAATCACAAAGCTGTACAGTTCTGCTCCTAATATAAAGGTGTGTGGCATGCTAATTAGTTTAGTTCAGACACATTGTTTATGTGAGCACATGTCAGGAATGTGTTTAATATACAGTGTGAACAGTGAAGTGATCAGAGCCAGATATATACAGTGTGAACACTGTGGTGTTTTGAATGTTTTCTGTAAATCCCTCTGTACATGGAAGATTTGATGAGCAAGATGTTTGATTTTAATTTCACAGACAAGATTTGTTTATTATTTCACTGAGATGACGTCAGTACTTCTGATCTTAACCCTAAACCCGCTATGATCGGGTTTTTGTGTGCAATGGTGATGTGTAAACTGAAGCATTTACCTCCGGGTCCCTTGATTCTGCATTAGACATTGGTTTTTATCTCCTCTGCTCAACTTTGATCTAAATATAAGACCCCGATGAACATGCTTTCCGTCACGCGAAGTGATGGCGCATTATCTGGATCTGTTAGTGGCATGTAAATACGGAAGGAATCTGGGGAGTGGTCTATTAAGGATGTTTCATTACTGGACACAGTGTTGGAGGCAGAGCCCCATTCATCCCTATGAAAGATGCTCAGTGGTGTTTTGAAGCCCAGAAAGCTCAACTTCACAGCCATGAGACAAAGTGGACCAAGCTATTTAACCTCTGGTTAAGTGCCCGGTTAACTTGAGGGGAGATCAAATGATTTAGTTGTGTGGCTCTTCTAGACTTTCCAAACGTTACTGGACCGAATGACTCAAATTATGACAGTGAAACGAGCCATTTCACAGGGGTTGTGACGCTCAAAATAATTTAACCACCGTTTTACAGATGCTTCTTTCGCAATGGGTCTATTGCTGTTATCGCTGCTGTCACAACTGTTTCCTGCAAATTTGTGACGTGAGACATTAAGCCATTGCTGTACGATGTCATGATTCAGACAGAAATCACAGATGGGCTGCCTTGCCTGTGGGAAGTGGGAATGAGGTCAATATGTGATTTTTAACCCGTTGACCCATGTTTTAAAAAAAACCATAACCAAAATAATGTATAGCAAAGATACATAACCTCAACTCATAACCACAATGCCAAGTCCTTACAGTCACAAGAATTTAAGGATAATAGTCTGTCTACTACTGGGTCCATACAGTCCACTGCAAGTAACAGTTGCCTATTAGAAACAAAGAGAACTAATAGCCAACAGCAGAGCAAGAGCAGTTTCAGGAACTGTTTGAGAAGAATATAAAAGTTGTTTTTTTTTCTGGAGCTTCTGCATTTTTGTGTTTACCAAATAACGAAATGAGGCTGTTAACTTCTCTGCAGTTGTTACTCCTGGAGCCAGCTCGACTTTTTCATCCACTCCTGTGGCACACTAGATGCTACAGTGACTCACTATCCCCCCCTGGCCAGGAGGACTTACTGGAGAATGTATTACAAGAAGAGAGGGCCGGTACCTGGCTGCTTGGCAGTGGATACCTCTGCAGTACAGTACATGGGCATCTTGGACATAATGCCAGTCTGTTGATATTGTTAGTTAATTTTTTTTGATGTTTTAAAGTTAAATTATGTCCAAATATTACAATACCCCCTCTTTAAATTCCTTCTTTTGAACTGAAAACTTACATCTTTGACTTAACCTTTGATTAGTCACTCACTTAGATTGCTAGCTTTTTGCAGTGGGTCAGTCTCAGTCTCAATCAGCCTCTAACCTATAGTATTAGAATTCACATTCTCCTGCCGGTGAGAAACAACCTGTTTATTCTGATGGACATTGCATTTTTCTAACTTTTTAAAAAAGTTTTTTGTTCCCACGAGCCACAAGCTGTGTCGCTTTCTCACTGTCCACTCTGTACAGCTCCCTCCTCCTCCTCCTCCTCCCCCACCTCTCTTTTATTCAAGCTCCCTCCTGATGGACCAAGGGCCCCTGGGAACATCTCTCTCTGCTGGCTCCTACCGTATCACATATTGATGTATATGGATCGTCACACCCTGGGCTCTGCTGGATCACTGCTCTCCTCTGTTGTACCATCTCCTTATATGTGTACTTCTGACAAGACACTTCTCCAATGATCATGTTTGAGTTAAATTAGAGGAAGATGCTTAGGTTTGCCCATGTAATGACCTTAACTTTTCTAAATGAACCCAGTCCTATTTATCTGTTATTGTTAACATTAGGCTACTTGACTATAAAGGTTCTGCATAATAGGAGACTGACTGTCAATGGTCCCTTCTCACTCTCAAAGCCTCAAATACATCTTTGAAAGTGTAATTGGATATATTACGAACGATCATCACTTTCACTTTCACATTCAAAATTGACACTTGAGGGGTAGGTTGAGCATCACTGTTTGAAGATTAAGGCCACTGAGCGAGTTGCCATATTTCACTCATTGTGGGGAAGAACCAATTGTTATGTCTATGCATACATACATTTAATTTTTTGCCTGTTGTATGTAAAAAAAGAATATTTATGCATATTTAGAATTCTGTGCATCTCTAGACAGTCCTCATCCTTAATAGAACCGCCCCTGCTTCTGGCAGGAGAAACAGGTGTGTAGGATTGAATCAAAATGTCTGTGTTCATGGTATTAAAGGAACATCTGAGTTGTGCAACGGTGCAAAGTGCAACAATGCAGCAGAGGAATAAGATATATCAGGCTGAGGACACATGCAGAATACTGGCTTGTTGTATCTTTGGTTTGTCTCTACTCATGATTTGATAACAGAACAACTTGGTAACGCGTTACTCTGATCTGACCACTTTTTTCAGTAACAAGTAATCTAACAAAACAGTAATCAGATTAAAGTTACCTATTGAAGTTACTGTGCGTTACTATTGTTTTTGTCATTTTCCTCAGTAAGAACATATATTTTTGCTTTCTTCTTGCGTCTGGGGAAGTGAAGTCAAGTAAGCGACAAGTCCCGTTTTTTCAGCATGACGACAACTCACATGTTACACCACGCAGCGGCACAAACACACGGTTGACTTGCCCTCGTTTGGTGCCATGATAAACAAGATCCTTACTACTATCAATGCCGTGCTCGGTGTTACTGTTAAAAATGGACTTTCAATAAAGTGAGTTTTGGCAAAACTGGTTGTCATTTTCATGTTGAGGGGGCGGGGGTGTTGTCGGCAGCTGCTGAATGTAACTAATAAAGTAACATGTAATCTAACTTAGTTACTTTTAAAAACAAGTAATCCGTAAAGTAACTAGGTTACTTTTAAAGGAGTAATCAGTAATCATTACCTTTTCAAGATAACTGTGGCAACACTGCTGAACAATATATATGATGTCCTTCTCGTTGTTGTTACGATGATCCTCTCAGTTGGCTTCAGAGTCTTTGCTCAAAGAGTGGGCGCCTACTGATCAGCTGGTTGTGGTGGGCACATCATAATGGATGTCATTATGGAAAGGTCCTAAATGACCCAGGCTTTGTGTACTTTGACAACATATTGAGCGCATCCTCGGCTGGTGTCTGCCGTGATCTGTGCGGTGAGACGTGCGACGTCGCGGGAGCAGATTACACGTCCTCGTTGACCACAAATCAGCAATCAGCAGCAGATAATTGCATCTATATGGGAGCACAAGCCCAAGAAACTACTCCACATACATTATGGATGCATGGAGACGTACAGTACACGGAGCTGCAGCCAGCGCTCCTCTGACAGCCTGAGTCAAAACAATTACCTCAGCGATGGAGAAGACAGCCAGGACTGCGAGAGCGCTGCTGGCAAACGATAAGTCAGCAACACGGCACGCATTAAAGCAGAGCATTAACTAAAGCCACTGCAGCCGGGTCGTTTAGCTGCACGCATGTAAACTCAAGCTGGTGAGACACATGCACTACCCACACACACACGCAAAGCAGGTGTGTGTGTAAACGCTCGGAAGGTGATGTGTATGTGTGTGTAGGATACGCCACTGATCCCGATTGATTATGTGCTTCTCGATGGGAGATGTGCTCAACATACAGCACACCTGACAGCTAGTAGGACATCTGTTGCACTCGCTTACATCACTGAGTGCGTCATGCGAGAGAGAGAGAGAGAGAGAGGCGGAGAGACACTCTGTTCCCGCGCTTCTAGCTTTCTGAGAACCTGTTTTTGATTTGACACCTTTTTCCAGTGGGGACACTTAGTCTAAATGAAAAGCCACTTAACCATTAACACTTCCGTGGGACCAGCTGAGGTGTCAGCGATCGCCCCTGATCTCTCTGTAGACCTGTTCACACAAATACCATGCAATACTGCCGCAACCATGACTCCTCCTCACAGCGTGGTTTTTACCTCTGCCAAGGAGGTGACGTTCTGTTCTGTTTGATGGTTGGTTGGGTTGTCGGCAGGTTTACGCGAAAACTACGGGATGGATATCCGCAAAACTTGGATGGAGGATGGGTCTCAGCCCAGAACAGACCACGTTAACTTTTGGTGCTGAGCCTGATGAAGAAGTTACTTGGAAAGGTAACGCTAGAGGGCTTAGATATACGATGTAAAACTTAAAAGTTAGAGTAGGAACGTGGACCCGGTTGTATTTGACATGCTGGAAGTAAGAATGGGTTATCATTGGTTATCAATGGTGATCATTAATACTTTTTCTCCCAGGTAGGAAAGCAAAGTTTTGCTCTGCAGGATTTTATGGCTGACTGTCCAATCGTGTAAAACTGTTACACACTTCATAATTAAAAGACATAATTGTGAATCGTGACAAGGAGGACCCATAAACTGGGCAAAACTTAAGTTTGTAGATTTGCAAGGAATTTTATCACAAGGTGTGTGTGTGTGTGTGTGTGTGTGTGTGTGTGTGTGTGTGTGTGCACGTGCGCATGCTTGCGTGTATGTCAGGCACCAGTACAAGGTGTGGGTACAGTTTGCCCAGGACACGACACATCACACCCAATCTGTGCTGTGATGTCCCTGTTCCAGAGAAAAACTTACTCACTGCCTTCTCACCAACGCAGGCTGAAGCTCTGCCTGCCACAGCAACACTCTTATTGATCTCATGTATCGCAATAATAAACCTTAAAACCACTTCAAACACGCTGTAATACCACACTAATTGACAGGAGCAATATTAGCCCAGTTGCTAAAAGGCAGCATGTGACTTTACTGTTTACAAATCATTACCAAAGCTGACAAGCCATTCCATTATTGAGATGAATGACATTAATGGATGTTTATGATGCTTAAGGGGGAGGTTTGGCTTCATATATGCGCCTGTAGTGAACCTCTGCGGGCGAAGGATCATTGTGGTGTTTGGGCAGTGGCGGTCAGAGGAGGTCAGAAGGAGCAGACAAGCCCCAAGATGGGTGCCATAAGGCAGGCGGTGTGAAGGGGAGGCGAAGAGAGTCTCCGTCCACTTGAATCAGCCCCAGGCAGCTGCAGCACTGGAAGGATTTCCCTGAAGTCTGAGTGAAACTAGCCCTAACACTGACCTTGAGCCGAGGACGCGGGCACCCCAGGCCCGCAGACACCGCCTCCACACACTCCTCAGGGCTTAGATCGGGAGGACGACCGAGAGACAGAGTGACAGAAGTGGAGAGAGAGGGGAGGGGAGGCAGAGTAAGAGCGTGTGGGGGTGGAAAATGTAACACTTTCCTGCACGAATGCACAGCAGTGCAGCCCGCCACTTTCGCCTCCCCTTAACTTATACACCGGGAGGCAAAGTCAAAGAGAAGGACTCCAGAGCAAAGTCACAGCAGTCTTAAAAGTCAAGTGGTACGTGAAGGGCCACAGAGACTGAAGGGAAACCAGTCCAATTTGTAGACACACAGAATAATATGCACCTGTCTCGAGAATATGAAGATGAGCAGTTGTCATGTAGAAGAACTACCTGATGTGACAACAAGTCATCAATAGTATTTGAATTGAATTGTAGTAAAATTATTTTTATGATGTAAAATAGCAAACTCCAGTCGGGATTAATTCAGTTTGTAGCAAGTGTGCAGATGAGAGCGAGAGAAGAAGAAAAAAAAAAAGCGAGTGTGTGTGACGTAAGTGTGAGCTTCACAGTAGCATTATGGCGGTGAATGTAGCAGTGCAGTGTATGCACAGTTCAGCCTGCTTTGCACTGAATACATTTTAAGATGTGTGTTGCTTACAGTTTATTGATTCAACGACAGGAGTCAGCAACAAGTTCGACCCAGGCTGACTTAAGGTGGAACGACCTTTAAGGTGGACCGTTCTCATTTGAGTGACAACGACGCCCTCGACTGCTGTGTAAAAAACAAACATTTCACCCAACAGCTGAACACTTTAGTTTCTTAATGTCTTTCTGACGCTGATGCTTCCATCTGTCTCCTGTGAAAAGACACTGATTATAGTAAGATTTTAAGATCCTGTGTCCAGGCCTTATGGCGTTTGATTTCAATCACTGGGGGTAGGGGGGATGAAAGATGGAAGATTGCTGCAAAAGGATATGATGAACCTTTTTTTTCAGAGAATCACTTTCATCTGGAGACAAACAAGCATGAAGATGTGAATGGCTGTTAAACAGTGGACATCTTTTGTTGGCTGGCGAGCTTTTTGATTATCTCCAATGTGGCTCTTAATGGACCAATTTTACTTATTTCTGGGATGTGCCACTGTTTCCTTTTTTTTTAATTCAAACCAGCACTCATTAAAGGGAATCCACCGCTGCAGTCTGAGCTCTCTGCAACCGAGCAGTGTCTCTATCACATCAAGAGACTAAATGCATGACCATGCATGACCCATCCCGGTTAAGGTTTCTGTTGTTTACCAGTAGGCTAGCCGGCCACTCAATCACACATTAACCCTCGGGCCTGGCTAACGAGCTTCGGCCTATGTTGATCTCCAGCCTCATTAAGGAAACACTAACCGCAGCGGGACAGCGCCTGAGACCGGCGAACACACACTCCGCTTTTCCTGCACATTCAATTAAGACGTGGAGGTTCGGAGTGTCTGGGGAGGAAGTCAGGAGGAGATAAATAAGATGATTTCCAATCCTGGGTTCAATACCCATCGGGGGAAGTAGTTTGTTGTGAAGCAGAGGTTTTACAAGTACCTGATCATGCTCAGATCCCACTGGCCACTGCCGGCGCTGTTAATTTATGTGTCTCATGTTTCGGTGTGTGCCATGTGCGCCGGTGTTCTCAGTTGAGCCTCTGGCAACTTATAGCTACTGACCTCCTCTTTCCCACACGGCCAGCCGCTCTGATTTACTTTGTCTGCCCTCTTCTACTTGTATCTGTGGTCTTTATTTACACAGCAATCACCATCTATTGTACCTTGTGTGGCTGCCCTGGCTGTGAAAAAGGAGCTCAGTGCTTTCCAATAGCTCCAGGGACTCCTAGCTAACACCACTCCTGAGATAAGCTAAGCTATATCGACTGCGGGAGACTATTCACAGAGCGTACCGTGTTAATCTTTTGGACTTTTTCAGCGGAGGGGATCAAGCTAAGCGGCCTTGGAGATGTTAAAAATGAGCCTGGCATTCCAAATGGCATATACTTCAGAGGTAATGTGTTTGGTAGTTAAGGCGGCGACAGTGACTTATTCCCCCTCTGTCTTCAGCGAGCCAAGGCGTCTTCCCACTCTGCAAATGGACCATCTGGACGGCCTGTTATAGCTCCCGAGCAATGTGACTTGACCGTCATTTTTTAAAGGGTCTGTTGTACGTCTATATGGAGAAAAAGGCAATTTGCTCATTAAGGTTGGAGGAGATGGAAAAGTGCAGAGTTATAAACAGACCAAACTGGCAAAAATTTAATGAACTTTTGGAATCCGAAAAGACAAAGATTCTCTAAAGCCAGGGCCGGGCAGCTGTAGGATGAGCGGTGAGGCAGAGGTCCTGACGGCGGTGTCTTCCTGCGCAGAAATATTGCAGTGATTTTAGGAGTCATTTAAAATTCTGACAGCCCAGTTGTGAAATATGGATCGGCGCAGGTATTCTGAAGCAGACTATTTTCCCGTCTCCACTCTGCCCCCCCTGAAAGTCTTTTGGCATTTGGCTTCACTCTGCCCAGCATCAATTGTGTGCCATCTAATATTAGTATTTGTATTAATTATGTTAAATTAACTGTCAGAGTGATTCATTAGCATTATTAATGTTGTGTGGCATAAGCACTGAGCGGTGGCTGAAAAAACGAGATGAAATACCTCAGATCCAACTTCATAGTAAGTTGTCACAAAGACTTAATTACACTAATTAATAAATCTTTGGGGGAGAAACTCATTTAACAAAGCGTGTCACAAGTCTGAGTCGTCTGGCGGAATCTTTTTCATTACCTGGACCGAGTGGACGCCTCATCAGCATCTTGTTTTTTGCCAACATGTTCATCATCGCAGTGGGTCACGGACATTGGCAGTTGGACTGTGGACCTGCCAAGTCTCAGATGTGAGCGTCCTCTGGTACGAGTGCTGGGAGGTCAGAAGACAGGTGTCCGCTTATTATCTCAAAGTAATTGCTTGAAGAGACTAAAGCCTGGTGCAGCATAAAGCGGGGTGTTCAAAAATTCCAATTCCAATTTTTTGTTGTCATAAAAAATTCATTGACTTACCAATGCAATGGCAACATAAGGGATTCAGTTTCAAAATTAATCAATTCATTTATTCATCAGGGCACACCAATGTAGAACAAGCTCAGTGCTTGATTTTTTTGAGTGCACTCTGCTGCATATGGTTGTTGCTTAACACTGAGACTACTAATCACAGAAATGTTAAAGAGTTTGTGACAGAGATTTCAGCAGGTAGGATTTCAACTGTTTCTGACTATATTCACGCTGCCTGAATGTTCTCTTGTTGTGTCTGTGTTTTTTTTTTTTTTTTTTCCAGTGGCTGGTTTCTGCTACAAGCAGCCAGCGGTGATGGTGATACAGCTGTACTTTCCCGAGAAAACACATCATCCTCCTCGGCTTGACAGGCCAGCTCGCTAGGCAGAGCCATCAGGCCGGGTGTGTGCATGGTGGACTGGCCCTCCACACACCGAGGTTGGACTGGTTTTGATCAAGCCTGTCTGCTCTTTCTCGCTCAGAGACACTCCTGCAGTGAAGTTGGGTGGCGCGACCCAGTAAGAGCAGCAGCAGGTCAGTGATGAGGGACTGCAGCAGGCAAAAAAAGACTTGACTAAGTTGCGTTTACCGGCAAAACTACAGATCACAGTCCCTGTTTTTGTACCATTGTTGCTTGCTGTTGGTTATCCAAACCAAAAGCAAGTACAACTACACATACATTTCATGTTATGCAGTGTCTGATAAGCTTACATTGACATCTAATCTCAGTAGAGCACACCGCAGAATGTTCCTCTCCCCGTAATGTTCAGACTACTTCCCCTGACTTCCTCCTTTGCTGCCATGATAATAACACCCACTAGTGGGCATTGTGTGCCTATGCTGTTGTTGTTTTTCTGGTCCACCGAAATGGCCCAGACTACCAAACTCATCAAATGATGGATTGTTAGTCATGAAGCTTTGTGCACATTTTCATGGCCCCCGTGGGATGAATCAAAATGATTTTGTCGATCACACAGCTTTTAACACCACTGAGTTGAATTATTATTTTCTTAATACAGACACTAAAAGGGGCAGTTTGGAAGTTATCGCTTAGAAAGTTTCTCACATCTAATGGCAAATAACTTTGTACAGTGATGGACACTGTGATAAGCAAACAAAGCTGCCATCAACAGCGCAGGGAAATCATGGCACAAATGACACGGAATAGAGTAAAGAAAGGAAAAGTAAGAACAAGGGAATTAAAGTTTGAAACATACTGAAAGTCAGCTTTGATTTCGTTAATTGCAGATCGTTTACCGTCTGCTGCTTGAGCTGCACAGATGCTACTAGCTCAGCCTCGGCATACATGACAGCTCATCAAGATGAGTGTCAGGTGTTGGAATGGAAATATAGCCAAATGAGTGGGAGGAGGTCGGGACTGACAATAGGCTTCCTTCTTCAAGAATGAAGGATTGTGGCTTTTATAACTTCCTATATTGCCATGTTTATTTTATGAATTATTTTCCTGTTATTGATCTCAGAGTGACCACAGAAGCTTGCTCACAACAGCATCTTCCAAATCAGTGCTGACATGGCTGTGGCTTCCCATGTCATCCTCAGGTTTCTTACATTTGTCTTCCAAGTCCAAACATCCTGACTCGTCTGTGTTTGCGGAGAGCCAGCGATTAAATATTCATGATGAGTTGCATAACAGCCGGATCTTACAGTTGCACAGTGGGGCCATTTATCCGGCCAAGGCTGATCAGCCGCTGCCTACAGGAGAGCCCGGATGACATCCTCCCTGGAGTGCCTCCCCTTACCAGGTCTGATGAAACAGAGTCAGGTGCATGTGTATGTATGTGTATATACATTTGAATCTTGTGGAAATCAGGGGCCTCATTACAGAAACTTTGTACATCTGAAATCCTGTCTAATGTCAGTTTATGATGAGATGTGTTCAGAAAAAAAAAAAAAAAAACAAAAACAAAAAAAAACTTCATGTAAGATAAGAATGCATCTCTTGCAGTACACTGTCCTTGTTTGGATGGCATTGACCCTGTCTTAAATTCATACTTGCTGCCAGTAACTGTTGTTAGGGCTTCATGGAAATGTCCAGGAAGATGCGGAACAACATGAAAATTGAATTTGTGATTGAAGGCAACTCACTTAGTAGAACACGGATGCTCTAAATTTACCACACCAGATATTAATGGCCAAACATAATATCCTCTCCTCCACTTACAGGATTCATGCCTCTCACTCATCAACATCTGTCAGGAGAAATTTGACTTCTGGCAGCCAGTTGTCTAATGAAATATACCATTGAGTTGCATTGTGAAATAAGACCAGCAACAAGCTCAGCTGCTTATCTTCTTAATCTTAAACTTAACAGTATTAATATGTACAGGCAGATTGTTACTTTGTTTGCTGTGATTTATTCAACATTGTATTAATGATGTTTCAGATACTGTAGATGTCCATTTCAGTCCTCAGCAGTGTTAGGGTTAACATTTTATTAATTATTGCATTATTGTTACCGTACATTCATACTGTCTGTGATGTAGGAGTGTGGCTGTTACTTATTCTAAATTAAGTATATTCTAGTCACTAATCAAACAATGACTGTACATATTTTCTTGTGTAATATAAGTTCTTCAATCAGCTGACCTACCCTGGTATCAAGGAAATTCAACACAACGTCAAATAGTTTGGTGAATGAGAAATTCAAGTGATTTTGACTGAGTGTGTTCAACCCGTATGGGAAGACCTATACTGTACTACACTAACAACAAGGGACTAATTTCCCCTTGATTTCCATTCCTTTGTCATCTGAGTCTCCAAGAGTCTCCCCTATTTATTCCTTGAGCTTGGCATCTGAAGGCGGGCTGCTCATCAGCTGCATCAGCTGTATGGACCTCACTCACTCAGTGTGTCCATCAGCGGGACTGAGAAGACAACAACACAACCTTTTGCAGCTTCATGACATTCCTGGTATGGTCAAGAGGCATTTTCCCCGTTGCTTTCAACTCATTCCAATTCAGATTTCATTTCAAAATATCAAATAAAAAAAAATAAAAAAATAGATAAAAATAATGAGGCAAAAAGAAGAACACAGTGTGCAGCCATCATTGTTCTGCCAAGAGAGCCAATCACGGCGTGGCAAACAACACTCTTTCATCTGCAGGTTAGACTCAGCTCTGTTCTCTGACTGACTATGCAAGTCAGCGCAGGACACGGGTACTGGCTCTGTGTGTGTGTTTGTGTGACAACACTCAGCAACACAATGCAAAGCTCTTACTTCTCTATGCATGTCCATGCATATTAAGTTGGTGTGTGTTTTTATCTGTGTGGCGGACTTCAGGGACGTGTAAGCAAGAGGTAGAACGAGGACCGAAAGCAATCAATTTAACCATCGCGCACACAATGTGGTGTTTTTGAATCAGATGGGAATAATAGGCTTACAAGCTCTAAGCCCATCTCCAAATAGATTTAGGTCTATGCCCCTGGGGGCATGGAGATCATTTAACAAACAGCCTCCCCTCACTAATTCCAGACTACTTAAGCTCTTTATGACACGAATATCCAAATGAATGAAAAATAATTTCAAAAAGGCATCAGCTAACAATTCAGAAATGTGCTGATAACTCCACAGAGGAAGCAGAACAATAACACCGGGAGAGGAAGAATAATAGAAAAAGGCGCAGCTCTGTGTTATGTGTCTGCTTGGCAGGAATCTGACTCTACATCCCTCCCACAAGGCCCTATCTCCAGAGACTCAGCTATTTCAAAGACTTGGAATATGTAATTAACAACACTCACCGCACTCCAAAACATCTTGTCACAGGTTCACCTATTGTGAATGCAACTCGTTTTTGCTGGCTAAACTTGGAACAGAAAAAAAGCTTGTTTTCAACCTCACAGCCTAAGATGCCAATTCAGTCGAATCACTTTCAGAGTTTGTCTTACCGTCTTATCCACTGTGATTATGCCAAAACCACTGACTAGACGACAGCATGCAGGCAGTGAGTCATTTGCATGTAGTGTTACGGATAAGACAGACAATAAGGTCTGAGGCGGGTAAACCTGGGGTCAGTTTGAACACAAATAGGTTGTGTTGGATTTGGACACTGAGTTTGGCAAAATACTGGAAGCTGCACAAGGATATGTTGAATTTATATTCAAAACAAGTAGGGGCAGCATACTGCTGCTAACTATGGCTGCCATTATAGTCAGATCATCCATCCATCCATCCATCGAATCGGTTGTGCCTGGCGAACATTTGAAGAGAGACAGCCTAGGAGGCATCCTAACCAAATGCCTGAACCACCTCAGCTGGCTTGTTTCAATGCAAAGTAGCAGTGCACTACTCCAAGCTCGACGGACGTCTGTACTCCTCACCCAATCACTAAGGCTGAGCCCAACCACCCTTCCAAGAATATTTCGTCCATTTGTATCTCATTCTTTTGCTCACTTTCCACAGCTCATGACCATAGGTGTTACAGGTCTGGTGAACTTAAATTAGTTTGTAAGAAAAACTGATTCATTGGGATAAGTCCCAGTCCCAAAGCACCAGTATTTCACAAGCTGGGAATGTGACTGAAACGTACATTTCAAATTTAGAGTGATACAGGACTACCCATTTTGATATTGGATTAGGCTTGATTAAAATAAAAGCGGACTGTTCGGTTTTGGTGGACATTTTCACTCAACTGCCATTCTAATTCCATTCTCATTTACACTGCGTTTCAAATTCTTGAAATTGGAGTTGTTAGATCTACAGCACCTAAACTACTATAATCTGGTTGGCTATTCTTAATCTATATTGAATAAGTTTTGGCTATTTAACTTTTTGTTTAATGTTAATAAAATCATCTAATAAGAGACAACCTCATAGAGGACCTCCAACCCAATATGATCCCTGTCTGAGACAGTTGAAACGTACGTGCCCATGCCTTTATGCCCTGTGACTTTGTGTACTGTATCACATGTTGTCTTGTCAATGGTACATTGTAAAACTGTCAGATATATTGTTGGCAGTATGTTGCCCGTCTGCTGTCTGGGCTCAGTAACTGCCTTCTTCCAATGCTGAACACTTTGTGCCAAATGTCTCTTGTGTTGGCCATTCCATCAGTGACATATTCCAGCTCAAAGATAACCGATAATAATAATCCACTGATTTGCACATGGTACAATCACAATCTGCACCCCCCACCCATCTCACATTGACTGGGACTGGCAGTGTTCAGGGAGTGTTGTTCTGTGGGTCTATCCTCCTAGAACTACATCTAGAAGATCCTGGGACACCTGATGTCTCAGATGAGTGAAACATATCTAGCTTGATATAGATGGTGCAGTGTACACCACATTACTACAGAACAGCAATATTACTGTGACAAAATTCATGCAAACATACAGCATGTAATCATATATGATGTTCACAGCAGGGTGTCCCTGACTTTATCCTGCATTGCTTGTGGAATCTCTTTTCCTTTTTGACTAATGCAATTTATTGAACCACATACTGCTGAAGAGAAAGGCAAGCCAGTGTTGCCTCTGAATATCCCAGCTCTTTCAGTTTTCCTGCAAAGTAAGAGGAACTGCTTTCACATTACCAAAGCTGTCTTTAAAAGGATCACTTGCTGTTGCAAAAAGAAAGCCACTATTTGCTAGAGAACCATGAATAAACTCTATGTTGCTTTTACGCTCTTTGGATGCAATTGGTGTGAATTCCTGAGAGTTCACACCTCTCTGTTTTCACTGTGTAAAAGAGCATCAACTGCTCCAGCTGTAATCAATTCAAAATGTCATGACCCCGTCATCGTTTTTTTCTGCTAGTTTTTGTTTTTCTTCGCTTTTCCTCCCTCCTTTTTAATAGAGAAGGCTTGTGAACAATTCTGGTTCTAATTTATGATATTTTTGTCTGCTGCGTATGAAACACATTCCTCTAAAAATTCCTCTTGCTTATTTAAAGGTATAGTGAATAGAATATAGTGTATAGACATCTAGCAGTGCAGACTGCAGAAATGGAATATATTAAGTACCTGAAAATAAGAGCCGTCGTGTGTCATTACCTTAGAACAAGCCGTTTATATCTACATGGGAGTGGGTCTCCCTCCACGGAGGTCAGCATGTTGCATGTTTCTACGGTAGCCCAGAATGAACAAACCTGGCAAAAAGAGGAAAAAAACCTGTAGGTGCTGTTTCCTGACAAACAATATGTTTTATGAGGTGTCTGAAGCCAAAATCTAATAAAGGATGGCAGATCTTATTTATTTTGTACAAAAAAAAAAAAAAAAAAATGAAAAAATACAGGAGCTTTGTTGAAGAAACAAAAAGCTCCAGGATGCTAAATAAGATCGGAATACGTTACAGCATAAAACAAGATGGATCAACAATGGAGCTGCCTTTCCCAGATAGAAATCTCTGATGATAGAGAAATGTTTGCAGACTGAACGTTGAAGTGTTCTGCTTTCTGCTGGACATGTCAGAGTAACGTTAAAGACTACAACCGACCAACCATCATATATATATATATATATATATATATATATATATATATATATATATATATATATATATATATATATATATATACACACGCACACATATATGAACGACTTCAGTACTGACAGATGAAGGCCCAATTCAGTCTGAACTCTGGGAATGTGAGGTTTCATACATCTGAGAAGTAAAGAAGGAAAATCCAGGCTGCACATCTCATCAGCATGCAACAACTTTTGTTCTTGTCCCCATTTAGACTCTGAACAAACTTATTGTCAGGGTGATCGATAACAGCCGCTGCAGAGCTGGCCTCTTTGGTTTCCACATGGAGAAATGCCCTAACTACCAATTTTAATATGTAAACGTCAGCACGGTTGGATTTTTAATCCAGAGCTGGTGGGGTGGTGGATCAGAGCAGAGGGAGGTCTTAGCATCAATCATGTCAAAGTGTTGTAGCAGAGCAGGCGTGACAAATGACCAGGCCTGCCATCAGCTCTCAGACTTTGAATCTCCCATCAGTGAATGAGAGGAGCCAGTCATTTATATTCTGCAGCCCAGCGTGAGAGGGGCAGCCCCCTGCACATTCATCCCTGTTATTATGAATGCTTCCATCAGTGTGAGTGAATTATTTTTGCTGAGCTGTATAGAGGCTCCAGGATCTTGACACAGACAGAACTCTGTCTGTAACTTACATCAGCGTGCTGTGCTAGCTTGTCTGGTGGGGCTAAATGCATCAGTGCTGTATCTATTTTTAAGCTCCTGTTCATTCTGATACTGCAAGATGATGCATCTTATATTCAAAAGAAAGGGGACATGAACAGAAGGCCTTTTGAGAAACAGGTAATGTAAATGAGTCTAATAAGAGTCTTTAAGTGCAGACACCTACCCCTGCATGATGACAAAGAAATGTGTCCCCAGTATGAGGGATTACACAACTGAGGACTGAATATGTACAGGGAGCATTCTCAAACTCGAGCATGCTGGAGAGGAAATGGCATTGTCTGGTAGGTGTTCAGTTTGCTCCTGAGCCTGGTAGGATGACAGGAGTATTTTTTTTCTCATTTGAAGAGGCAATTTGAAACATATAGCCATCATTTTTCAGTTTTTAGAACATTTAAAAAAACGTTGAGCGCATACCTCAGCCAAGGCCCAACAGCCCCCTTCAGTTCAGTCAAGTGTATTCCAGAATCAAACTGGATCACACTGTAAAATTCTTGAGTTTAAAAAAGAAAAAAAAAAAAATCAATTTCATGCAAAATATTAACTTGAGGCACAGAGATGCTGCATTCCGATCAGCTGGTTGGTATGAATTAAATTCAGATAACTGTGCTTCCATCATGTAGCTAATAGTTTCAGCTGGTCCCATAAAATTAAAATTAATGTTTTTATCACACATGGCTTGACAATAGTACCATGCCCAACCATGTGAAAAAAGTCGTGGTGTAGGTTTATCAGCGTTTCTAAGCTTGTGGAAAATAAATAAAATGAAAAAAAAAATGTTGATTGTCCTGCGCTCAGGGGCCGATACTGATTTTGTGGCCCATAAACCCTCCCTACTTTTCTTCAGCTGGCACTGGATGTTCTTGTAACACATAAAGAGACATTAAGTTTTATTTGGAAATTAAACTTACCGTTGGCTTGACATCGATCTCCAGTGTTGGACACACGATTAATTTTGGTTGAAATTGTAGTTGTCCACCAGAAACCAATGCAGGGCTGACATCATCCTCCAACACTGGACAGATGTTGAATTTTGATTGGAAGTCAAAATCTGAAAACTGTTCAAACCACATTCCAACATTTGGCATTTTGCTGGCATGGTATCAAACTTTTAAAAGCACAATGTTTGTTGGACTTGGCTTGGGGACCAGAGGGGGTCCGATTCAAGAGGAGGTTGAGGAGGTTTGGCTGTTGATAATAATAACCTTTATTTATGTAGCACCTTTTGAAACACAGCTTACAAAGTGTTTTACTTTAAGGACAGTTTAATGACAATACTATTAATAGTAATGACAAATGTAGAGGAGAAACCACAATAGTAATAGGTTACATATTTAGATATGAACGATTCAAACAACAGATGAGCATGTGCAAGTGATGGATTATCCATTTAGAAATGATCTCCAACGTACAATGAAGTCAGTGTAATGACCAACAAAAACAAACATTTAAAGGGACGGTAGAATAAAAGCCACTTGTAGATTTTGGAAAACAACTCAACAAGTTTAAACAGAAGAGCGTCTGCTCTGTCTGATCATCAGTGTGTTGACCACAACATAGCATTCACTACGGGGCCAACGTGAGTCATTGCTTCTTATCCATACTGTGCAGAACACAGAGACACACACTCTGATATTAGGGAACATGATAAAATGAAGCCCACTAAACGCCCCCCCTCCTGTTTCCTTTATCTCTGTGTGAATCCAAGCTGGGGGTATCTATCTCCCTGTCAGACACAAAGTTTATTTGTGCCCAACGCTGGCAAAATGACTTGTGTGGGTCTCAGCTAGGTCAACTTATTGCCTTTGAAAGGAAAATTAATGCACAAACAGCCGAGCAATTACCCGCTTTTCACTGTTATTTGTTATTTTCTTCTCCCTCCAAGCTGATGTCTTTCTCTCCCTGCTTTCTCAAGACCAATCAACATATGGTGGCTCGCTTTGAGAATGAGGCCAAGTGTTCTGGCGGCTGAAAAGAGGCTCGGCGCACAAATACACACACATGAAAATATACACCCCCCCCAACACAGATAGAATACATGCACCCAGGGGCACATACACAGGCACAGGGTGAGTCGTTCGGATGTGTTGGTGAATTGAAAGCGGAAGACCTAAAGGACAAGAAAGCTGCTGTAACCTATTTGCAAGGTAAATGCAGCCTCGTTACATGGGGAAGCATGAAAAGCAGCGCCTCCGCCGCACATCACATAAAAAGGCTCCCATTGTTCCGCCACTACATGAAGACACTCTCTGTCTCTCCATTGTGGAAATAATAAAGTAGAGAACCCTTGTTCTCTGAGCCTTTCATTTCAGCAAAAGACAAACAGTGTCTGATTCAATGTCTCATTCTTCCCGAGCCCATCGCTCCATTCCGTGGAAAGAGAGAGGCATCCATCACCTGCTGAAATATGTGATGTGGCTTTGAACTAATCAAGGAGACAAAATCTTTTGAATTTGGTGTTATTATCATGCAGGGGAGCATCATTTCAGGGAAAATTCACACAGCAGATAGCGCCAGAGATGCCTTGAAGAGGGATAAGAAAGCTACAGCAGTTCGTTATTGTGTTGACATTATGTTTGGATTGTACAGGTAATTATATACATTACAGGCCAGTGTTGCCTTCTGCGATGAGTGTTCAGCACAGCAAACTGAGAAAGTAAGGCGTGGGAATAAGGAGTCTTGAATTTTATGTTATCATGTTTATGTGATAAACAGAAATGCAAAAGGTTGAAACAACAAGTTCTTGAAATGTTCAGTTTGTCAACTTTTCCATTTCACGATGAGCACACAGACATGGAGTCAAGAGGTATCTGCTTCAGCATAGTTACATGTTTCCTGTAAAAACAGGCAGCTAACAGAAGGAGCTTTTCAAGGCAACCAAATGCCCTCCACCACGGAGCTGGCGGTCTGCTGCCTCTGGCCGGGCTGGAGGTGTTCACTGGAAGGCTGCTGATTAGCAGAAGTTATCTAATTTCACTACAAATAAAGCTTTCGTACCAGCCTCGAGGCAGAGCAGCCAGAGGACAGCAATAAATAATCTCTCAGTGAAAAAAAAATGAAGCAGTTTTAATGTTCGACAATCAAAATATGTACACACAAAAATGGGCTTGAATATGTGTATGGTATGGAACTTCATTCACGTGGGAACGTTATTGTATATAAGGGGAGATGATGTATCTAAGCACCAATGTGTTCCTCTGAGTGATTAGGGTGAGGTGAAGTGGGGAGTCGGGGTAACGAAGGTGGTCTCAGTGCTGTCAGCCATGAATGCCTTACATTGAATATGTTACATACAATACATTGGAGGCGGAGTCCTGTTCATTCTTACTGAAGGCTGCTCAATGGTGTTTTGAAGGCAGAAAAGCTAGACATGATAATACTGGGATGTTCAATGCACACTAGGGACTTTGACTTGCTGAGCCTGTGAACTTGAATTGGAGTAAAATACGTATTTTTTTGGCCCCAGTGCATCATGTTACGATGCAATTACATTGCTTGGCCACTATAAAAACTGGCTTCAAAGCCTGGCACTCTTCCTGGGGGCATGAGTGAATGTCCTTATTGATCTTTCTCCAGCCATTCATTCTGTCCTGGCTGATGACCTTTGACCTCTTCCCTGTCAATGCTGTTTTGGTCAGGACACTAGACACGTGAGATGAGGTAAGACAATGAGGATGAGACAAGCTAGTACCCACAAGTAATCATATTGATTTGACAGGAAATACAACACATACAGCACCACAGAATGTAGAAACATTCACCACTTGAACTCATCAAAGTACAAATCTTGTGAAAACGGTTGTGTATGTGCTTGCTTGTGTGTGTCATTATGGTAAAATGTGGTCCTGGAGACACATTTCTGTAGCAGGAGCTACCGGAAAATGATATTTTGCCAGGTGTTTATGTCCGCCTCTCTCTGTGGACCCATTATATTAACATGATAGCTTCCCAACAGTGTAAGACGCAGTCAGGAAACTTTGCAGGTGTGTAGCTGAGATAAGAATGATGGCAGAGTTCAAAATGGGTGCAGTCTCATGTAATGATGGGTCTGAACATGAACACGTTGATGAGCATCATAGCTGTTGTGATTCCAACGCAAGATGATCTCTAGTCTAAATATAGTTCTGATCTAGCAAAGAATTTTAAAGGGCTTAAAACTGTATTGACTCTGATGAGACCAACCAGCAAATGCTTTTTCATGTGTTTGCTTTCAATGAGAGTTGACGCAGTTTTTCTTTGATCCCGTTGCACCAATCAGACCCTACTTCTAGACTATTATGGACATATATCGAATGGCCAACAGTACGTGGATAATGAGACCAGACCAGTACAAACAGACTCAGAACAGAAGTACTGTACATGTTTCACCATCTGGTAAAAGGACTATTTTTGTACCTTTGTTTACAGGCATGATTACAAGGATTAAGTGATTAGATGACGATGGAAGTTTTCAAGTACACCATATTGCAGGATGGTGTCAGTTTGGGTAGTGAGTGTCTTTGGTCGATACAACCAATCGATTCACAGGGATTAGACCAAGATGCTTTTACCAAAAGTTTTCTACATTTAGAAGGGGAGCAGGATCTGCTGAACAAAACACTGATTACCAGAATAGACAATATTATTTATTTATTTATTCATCATTATTACTTTAATTAGACACTTTATTATACAAACAGTGCGCACATTTATTTCATAGTGATATATTTCGCTCATTACATTGGGACACTTAATCACAAAGACTTTTGATGTTTCTGTCTTTGTTGTTCGTTCTAATGATAAAATTGAGAATTACGCTCGAAAACAATGACAGCCTGCTAAAGGCCCCTGCATAAGGTCAGTTCTGTTCCTGTGATTAATGTCAGAGTCTACTCTCACATACATCCAGATGGACAGACGGGGGCTCCAGGCAGGCTGTTGTGTGTTCGCTAACTCGATCTTTGCTTCATCTTTTTGCCACAGCCCACTGTCATGTGCTAGGGATCATTCGTGTGTGTGTGTGTGTGTGTGTGTGTGTGTGTGTGTGTGTGTGTGTGTGTGTGTGTGTGTGTGTGTGTGTGTGTGTGTTTCTGTGTCTGAGAGTGACATGTGCATATATGTGTGTGTGTGTGTGTGTGTGTGTGTGTGTGTGTGTGTGTGTGTGTGTGTGTGTGTGACAGCTGCTGTGTGCACTCCATACTTGATGTCCATCATGTTACATCAAACTGTGTGGGTGTGTTTGTGTGTGTGTGGACGGATGTTTCCAGTCCGTCTCACTGTAATGGTTTAAGGAAACAACTGCAGTCCTTGTTCAAATTTTGGTGTTATTTTCACCGAATGTAAGAGTTAAACCTTGTCACCTAAATGCAGGTGTTAGTCAAAGTCCAAATCCTCATCTTGCCTGAGGCACCAAAATGCGAGACATCTCAGGCTTGCAGTAGTGTGACAAGTCCCCAGGTCAAGAGGTCAGTTGCCTTAAGTGGCAGCAGATGGCCGGTGGTTTGCGTTTAATTAATGTCAAGAACAGAGCGAGAGGATAAAGCAATGAGGCCGTCTGATCGATCTGCAAGTGGCACAGCGTTTACAGACAACACGATCATCTCCTTATCTGAGTGACTTGCATATTAACTCTGCACAAGTTTACTCGCATACACCACACGGTACACTCACACAGGAGCACATTTGTATGCTAATGGACTATCACCGCCGCTGTCTGCAGCAGTGTGTGTGTATGCATCTGCAGAAATCTATCAGTTTGTTTGTGTGTGTTTGTGTATGAGTGTAAAAGATAGCAGCATGTGTGTGAACTGCCTCCATGGAGCCCGCCAACAGACAGCGGGAGGCAGCCATTACAATCAGGGTCTTGCATTTAACACACAGGACAATAATTTAGGGGCAATGAAAAGAGGCAGTGTGGGGGATAACTCGGCAGGAACATTACAATACAATCATATTCCCACACTGAAGGAGGAGGGAGGGCTGCGCCGACCGTTATCGCCCTGCTACGGATTGTCACGCAGCGTCTCGCTGAGTTACAAAGCAGATTATAAATGTGGTCTTTCACAGATCACTGACTTAACTGCTTAAAGATACACTCCCTGACTTTATTATAGAGCTCGACAGAGCCATCATATATTAAGGTGGAATTTCTTCCCAGCACACTGTTTTTAAGTTTTTGAAGGGGTAGTTTCAGTTAATGAAGGGATAATTTCAGTTAAATGACTCAAAACACAAACAAGAGGCAGGGTACACAGACCGGCTCTGAGAATACACCTGACAACACCTCTACAGCTCACCGATGAGCATGATTTTTACAATTTGTGTGATCTGTGGGCCACAAAAATGGAAACCCGATGAGGGCGATTGTTCATTAACGGGGAGTTAACATGTGCAACTCTTCCTTGATGAACAAATGTATGGTGAAGTGACTGTATGGAGCTTCCTGAAGTCTTGTCTCACAGTAAGATTGCCAGGTCTGATAGCAATCTGCTGCTGCTGCTGCTGCTTCACAACAAGAATTTCTGAATCAAAACAATAAGCAAAGAGGGAGTTTGCCGAAGTCAAGCAGAAGTGCCAGATTGTAGTATTCAGAACCAACATTGCAGTTTTATTTTTAGGTAAGGATTCTGCCAGCGTCCATTGTTTAGGAGGTTTTTAACAAAATCAATTGCATAGGCTTCTTTCACCAAATCAATCAATCAATCAATCAATCAATCAATCAATCAATCAATCAATCAATCAATCAATCAATCAATCTGTAAAGCCCCAGTTCACAACATAAGTCACCAATGTTCCCTGGCGACATCCTTAAAGGATTCCAAATGAAAGTTTTTACAACATCATCATAAGACGTCTTTTGCACTGTTCACTATTGACGTCCAAGCGACATCAATACAGGGTTCAAAGTAAAAGATTCTATGATCATATTTCAGGACATCTTTTCAGTAATTTCCATAATTTGCTTATGTGTCAAAACTAATGTTTTTCTTATATTACTTACTTTCACATGCCCTCTAACTTTTTCTTTTTAACTGCTGGAGTGCTTTGTCAGTCAGATCATATGGTGCTGCAGGCAGGATTTGTGCTACTGGCTGCAAGGGACGTTGTTTACACGGCAGGTGCATTACCAAGTGAGCCATTGCCCCAGTGCAAACCTCATGCAAATGTAAATAACTGAATAGCCTAATATTTAAAAAATACCATAATCTCAAATAGCCAATTATTTCATAATTGTAATATTTCCTACAATTGAATGATTTATCTGAATTAAACATGTATTTAACATTACTATTCATCAACAGATGCCCAAAAGGAGTCCTAGTTAAACATTCAAATATTCAATTTTTTAGTTTTGAACATCTATAGATGTTCCAGATGTTCCCTAGAAAGACATTTTAATAATCGTTCTTGTCCATGTCAGCGGCTCACATGTGGAGTTAACTGATGGTCTTGGAGCAGCTCTGCAAGGGATGGCAACCTTTGAAGGGGCTCTCCTGTGGAATTAGCTTGCCTAGCTATTCCAGAGCTGCTCCCGGACATTTGCATGCCCATGAATGCACATTCTATTGGCTGCTGACTGGAAGTCTCAGCAATTGTTTAAAAATTTGAGTTTTACTTAACAGCTAAAAAAAAAGTTAAACGATCTTTTTAAAATGAAGAAACCATGATAAACCTGCATTTCCAAACACATAGCTGCATCAGCTTGATGAGCATGTCAGATTATTAAGACAACTGCAATGTGGGCTATTTGTATTACACCATACTGTGGCTTGGTATGGAATCATTAGGAGAGGGGTTTTAATAGGCAGAGAGAGATGTGGCAGCAATTATGACCATGTCATTAGTTTTTGTCATATTTTTTTTTAGGATTTAGTCCTCACAAAATACATTCACTTTACTTGTATAATGCATTTAGTTATGCTGATAAAATAAGGTAAAAATTGTAATGTATTTTTTCTCTTTTCTCTGGTGGTATACTACTGCTGAATGAAGAAGCATATGGTAACCTCTGCCAACACAGCTGCAGCAAATGAAAACGTGAATATATGTACAGTATCATGCATGGACAAAATATTGTAAAATAAAACAAATAAAGTAGAATGTGCCCATTGAGTTTGTTTTCTTACTTATCTTCATTATATACAGTAGGCAGGGGTTTGTTAGGGACATTTGTTGGTGTTTATAGAGACCATTTGCATTAGCGCTGAATTACTCCTATACCTCTATAGTAAACAATACACTTGCTAACGTCATTGTTGTTGTTCATAGGAGAAAAGGAAGTACGAGGACAACCTGGAGCTGCTGCAATACATGGAAAGGGCAGATGAGAGGTTCCTGCAGCAACAATTGCATTTATTACTCCTCAACTTTGTTTTTTAAAAAAGCTATTTTGAGATGTCTGGTTCTAATGGCTTAATCAACAGTGCAGTGGTAGACAAAGTACTGTAAAGCTGTACTCAAGTGCAAGTGCAGTCCCATTACCGAATGATTCATCAATTGCAAGTGACACTACTTAAAGCTGAGTATAAACATTTATTTTCAAAGCATCTTAGCCTGCAAGAGAGCTCCTAAGGTTCATATCTGTTAAGCGTAAGAGGGAAGACCTATCCAAGCATTAAGAGCAAGCAGGCACCCCAAAAACAACAACTGTAAGCAACCAACAGTCAGGATAATGACTTGTTGTGAAAATTGTAATCACAACAGATTCTTTCAGACAGGAAGTCAAACCAATCCTTGTGCTAGACATATCGGGCAGCCAACCTGATTCTGTGACAGTACTGTGTCAGTGCAGTTCTAATGTCAGCCTATTCTGGATTACCATGCTCAGGTAGTGCATGGGCAGGGTGAATGTTTAAATGCTCGTCCGGATGCTCCTCAGCAAAATATTCACCAGTTGTTATGTAGTACACAGCAGGTCAGTGCAATTTTCTTGCTCAGCTCCAGCTTGCAAATCTATTCATTTTAGGAGGCACCTCCATCATCTATTTAATCTACCAGAAGCCATCTCCATCACAGAACATGCACTGCTCAGCCTGTAATTGCATAGTTCAGGGGTCAGTCCTCCAGTGTCTGAAAGGGGCTTCATGAGCATTTGGTACGCCAGGTCACCGATCAGCTTAGGACCACTTAGGACATCCAACAAATGTGGCTGTCGCAGAACTCTTGCACTGTGCCCATTCCCTGGATAGCCAACACATACATCCCAATCTTTCCACAACTGCTTGTAGGACAATGGAATGCCATCCTTTGTGATAATACAGTCTTCATTTAACTTTAGCTTATTTATGTAACCTTATTGGTTTGCTGATGTGGTGGGAGAACGCCAGTCCAATTCTACCTTTTTTCCATGTGTGTTTTAAACACATTTCAATGAGTGCACACATGATAACATTTCCTACAAGAGGATAACTTGTACCGGGCTTGTGCAAGATTAATAAGTCGCCTTACGAGACTTCGGCATATGAGATTTCTTTAAAGAGATATTCCGGTGTAAATTTAATCCTTGGTCTAACCCACCGTGATACCAAGTAAGACCCCCCCGAGAGATCAAGTATGCGGACCGCTAGTTTATGTAGTTTTAGCAACCTTAGAAATAATCACATGGTAACAATACATTGCAGTATACATCTCCAACAAGAAACCGCCATCAAAAAGCCACAAATAATGCTCAGAATCGTGTGGTCAGTCGATACCAGCGTAGTCAAAGCCAAGGTTAGATAGCTAGTTACAGGCTAGGGCCAACAAAAACTCTCTAACATGAGCAGTTTATGTTCAGTGTTCACAAGAATGAAAACATTTTAAATCAATATGTGATGATTGAACCTGTGGTTTTCTGATGCCAAGGAAGGCATGTAAAGCCAGAAGCAGCACTTCAGCATAGCCTCAATGTAGTTGAGTTGTAGTTGATTAAACTGTTCCGTGATGTAGTGACGTCAGTCTTCGATGGCTCCAATACCCGTGGAAAAGCAGTTTGTTTAATGTTCACAGGTAGCACCAACTCTGAACTAGCACTAGCACCAGCAGAGAACTAGCACTGGGACCACTTTGGTTGAAAGCAGCTGTCAGCAGGCCAAGGCAAGCAGTGCCTGAGCCACATGACCTCCTCTCCACCGTGGTGACCTGGAAGAGGACAGACCATTGCTATATGCTCCCCCTCTGCTGGCCAGGACGTCCCACTGTGGCTGACGCTTGGCCTCCGGAGGTAGGGCACTGGGCTCTCTCTCTCTCTCTCTCTCTCTCTCTCTCTCTCTCTCTCTCTCTCTCTCCATTCCAACTGACCAGAGATGCAGTCAGTCAGCCTGGAGGCTGGCTGTGGTATGATGTTTTGTCCTATATTTATCTGAGGGGTGCGGTAGTCTAGTTTTCATGGCTTTGTTTCAGTTGGGTTTTGTTTGTTTTCTGTTGGCGTAGATGGTTAGCCCCCAGCTCTGACAGCCCTGGTGGGCTGGTCTGGGAGGCTGCCCTGCTTTTGTATATTTTGGCTGACCCATCAGTTTGTTTGTTTGTTTGTTTATGGGTTTTTCCCCTTTTGTTTGGTTGTTGTTCAGTTAATGAACTTATCTTTCACCAAACTGTAACTTGCTTTATTGTCTTATGTTAGACCTCATTTGGAGTACCTCCTGTAGGGGGCTGTAACACCACACAAGATATTTTGCATTAAGTATCAGAATGTGTCAGAATAAATCATGTATTCATTATTTATGTAGGTTTGATAAAATACAATTTTAGCAAACTGGAATTATCCTTTAACCTGGTTTCATCAGGTCTTTCATTACTTTTGCACCTGTATCAAACCTGAACCCAGTGTGATGAAGTCATCGCAGATGTTTCTTCTGCTTTCACTGTCATTAGCAGTTGTGCGCACACTTTCTATATGTTTGTGTGTCTGTGCATGTGTTACTGTTTGAGTGTGTGATGGAGTTTCACTAAAGGATGTGATATAAATAGAAGGACAGATGGAGAGATAGAGATTGATAAAGACAGAGACAGACAGAGGGAGATTCTGTCATTTGTCCCTCTTTCGGCCCACCTCTGGTTGCCTCTGCATATTTTTCCCTCTACTTCCTCACTCAGACATAATTGAGCATCAAATGGTCCCAGTGTGGAGCACAAGCCCCCCTTATACAGCCCAAACACATTCATTAACGACTGCAGTGGCCTCAAGCACTCTTCCCTTTATTTGTCATTTCCTTCATTCCTCCTCCGATTTTTTGGGAAACAACCTGTGAGGGAGGAGAGGGAAGGATGTATCTTGGTTACATTAAAATGATGAAGAAAAAAGACAATGCATTAGATTAAAACAACACGCTTGATGAAAACAATTTAAGTAACGCTGAAAACAACTTAATAACACTGTATCCTGACTGCATCAGACGCCTGCTGCCCACACTGAATCCATTACAAATGCATTCTGTTACTTCAAGTAAACAAACTGGTGCCTGTCATCTACGTGCTGGAGATCAGACTAGAGATTTAAAGGGTGACCAATTATACACATTAATGTATTATTTATTTTTTTAATGGGTCTTTGGGGGTACTACTGCATATGTGAAAAAAGTAGTATCAATCCTTTTAAGGCTCCAGAGGAAGCTGTACTTTGAACTTATAATTTGCCTCCAGTGGCGTCACAGAGGCTATGTTGCATTGCGGTTAATGCAGGTGGCAAGTTTTGAAAAGCAGTCTATTGGTGTAACACTGCTCACTAAAACACTGCTGGACTCATGGAAAGTGTAATAACAAGTGATCTGAATGGATACAGAAGAACCAGAGATATCACCTTCTTTACGCAGTGCTCCCCAAGACATGGAAGACACACTTTAATGTGTAGAGTTACCTATTAACCACTTACTCAAAAGATTGGTGAGCTTGTCAAGATGGCCATTCTTATTATGTCTGTACTTTATGAATAGAAAACAAATGTTTTATATAGTGACATGTAGACGTATAGATATAGATGCTCTCAACACAAAGCACGGGAATGAAAATAGGACCAGGGTGTCGCGGTCAAAATGGCATGCAACATCGCTCATGGCCAGTCAGGAAATTCCAGTAGGAAACAATTAAATCAGGGCTTTGCATTTTTCTACTTGTTTAGGAGAGTGGCCTTAACTTTAAATTATGACGCCCTACCTGACCCTGGTAATTAGTCGAAGTTAACCAGAATACATAATGTACAATGTCTGGCAAGACTTTCAGCCGGACAGGAGGAGAATGGGCTGGGCAAGCAGTCAGGAGTAACTGTGTTACTGTGATGTGCTGTTTTTCCACCAAAAGTTTGCAGCTTTGGCTGACTTTCATATTAAACTTAAGTTAAATACTAACATAATGTCGGCATGCGCTCAGAGAAATTGTTTGATTGTTGGGGTTTATTGAATGCATTACTTTAATTAATATAATAGAGGATTTTGCATATATCTGCTGTATCTGAGATTGCGGTGGTTAGATGGGCACCAGCTGCATGTCTGTTGGTTGAGTACAGAGCAGGTTGTGGCCAGCCAAGCTCAGTATGCAGACTGTAAGTATGTGGAAACAGCTAGCCTGGGTCTGTGCAAAGTTGAGAAATATACCTATATGCCTAAAGACGACTATTACACACACTAGCTCAACATGTATGCATGTAAGATTTCAGAAGAAAAGGCACTTGTAAACACTGAAGCCTTTCAAAATGTTAAAAGAAATGTGCTTTCTAAGTGTGTTTTGTTTAGAAACACTGAACATATCGAACCTTTTTAGCAAACAAAATGAATGACAACATTAACAGTGTCATGTTAGGAAACTAGCATAGTTTTTGCCTGGATTAGGATTAGGATAAAGGACCTTTTAAGATTGTTTTGATATGTTTAACTGCTGGTGCATGCATAATTTATCAAAGTTTGATACAAAAATCTGTTTATCTTATGCAGTCCATCACACTGAACCGTTAAATCAAAATACAATTTGAGTTTGTCCGGTGCAGTCTTAAAGCAGATTAATTTAAAAACTGTACTGAATCACTTCACACTTTGATGTAAGTGTGACAAAAATGAATGCAGACATGTTCACTGTGATGGATTTCACTGCTCAGAGAAGTTTCAAGAGGCTACATGATTACTGTGCTGTACTGTGAGAAATAGGAACCAAGTGATTTTTTTTGGAACACTGGAAAGAAAAGATTTGTAGTAAACATGTTCAGCATTAAATATGAAATTAGCTAATATCTGAAAAATACAGGCCCTATCATCTCTTCCTGAAAAAGCTGTAGAGAATGTTAACCTTCTACTACTGTTTAGAATAAACGTATCTGATATGCATTTACAAAACACATTATGAAAC